>NC_060149.1:544437685-544737685 GCF_021461385.2 Schistocerca piceifrons
CGGGATGCCATTGGTTACACGTCTCGATCACCTCTTGTTCGCATTGACGGCACTTTTAACAGTGCACATTACATTTAAGATGTGTTACGACCCGTGGCTCTACCCTTCATTCGATCCCTGCGAAACCCTACATTTCAGCAGAATAATGCCCGACCGCATGTTGCAGGTCCTGTACGGGCCTTTGTGGATACAGAAAATGTTCGACTGCTGCCTTGGCCAGCACATTCTCCAGATCTCTCACCAATTGAAAACTGGCTCGTCAGAATACGCCAGTCACTACTCTTGATGAACTGTGGTATCGTGTTGAAGCTGCAGGGGCAACTGTACCTTTGCACGCCATCCAAGCTCTGTTTGACTCAATGCCCAGGCGTATCAAGGCCGTTATTACGGCCAAAGGTGGTTGTTCTGGGTACTGATATCTCAGGAACTATGCACCCCAATTGCGTGAAAATGTGATCACAACTTAGTTCTAGTATAATATATTTGTCCAATGAATCCCCGTTTATCATCTGCATTTCTTCTTGGTGTAGCAATTTTAATGGCCAGTAGTGTAAAAATTGGAAGTACAAGGGTTTGCATGAGTTTCCTTTCCAGATAATTATTAACAGAGATCCACTTCCGTGGTACCAATTATTTATTCAAATGGCTCTGAGCACTATGGGACTTAACATCTGAGGTAATCAGTCCCCTAGAGTTTAGAACTACTTAAACCTAACTAACCTAAGGACATCACACACATCCATGCCCAAGGCAGGATTCGAACCGGCGATCGTAGCTGTCGCGCGGTTCCGGACTGAAATGCCTAGACCCACTCTGCCACCACGGCCGGCGAATATTTATCAAACTACCAACGTTTTCGGGTTTTTAAAATTTCATCTTGAATTGTATGAAAATGTAACATACAAAGGAGAGGAGCGGAGAAATGTAATGCAACCTATTTGCAAAAACCCGTTGAGTAGACTACCGATGCAAGGCGACTCACTTATTATATTCGGTAACGCACATCATACGGTCGGGTCGTCAGTGCAAGAGCTCCAAATCGCTGCATCTTGGCCGAACTAGAAAAAAAGGGAGGCCCTAACAATCAGACTGACCTAAAACTATAACGTCGGTGCGGGTGGGACGAAGGAATCAGAAACTGAAAACGAACACCATGCTGACACTGGCCGCAGCCGGGCAGCCGCACAGCACGAACGCCAACTACGGCTGAGTGGAAGGTCACCCTGTTAAGTCTGGAGGCGCGGTGTGGCCCAAGCGTCAACGGTGCACAAGCAAGTAAACTGACGTTATTAGCTAAGATATAGAAAATCTGTACTGACTGGTCTGAGCGATTATAATACTTATTTGAGAAACGTAATTGAATATGTGCGAACTGTGGTATGCCTTTATGCTAAAAACCTCTCAAACATGTGATAACATGTGACTTTTTAGGTAACAAGACAATGGTACATAAGCAAAATGAATGAAAAGGAGGATTAAAACACAACAACAATGGCAAAAATTAATGTTAAAATAGACCATGCTAAGTAAATCGTCACAAGTATGATGTATTATGGGCTCGAGTGGAGTAAAGTAAAATATACAAAAACCATCACAAATCTAAAATGTGAGTATAGAACTGTAAGTAGCGAAATAACAAACGAAAATTATCAGGCTGAGTGCCGTGCATTATACAAAGGAACAACGGTATGGAGGCGAAAAACTAAACGAATTGGAGGAAAATCAGCCTAAACACAGACACTTGTAAAAATATGTTCCTGAACCTCATAGACTTGTAAAAATATGCCCGTAATAGGCAACAAGGCAATGGTGCACAAGTAGAAGGAGTGAACAGAGCGTTAAATAGAAAAAGAATGATAAAAAGTAACGATGCAAGAAATACACCAAATGAGTCATCTTATATATAGCTTCTATTATGGGCTCACAAAAACTTGCATCGCAAATACTGCGGAAATGGAAAGTGCTATTGATGTAGAGTTTCCACAGAATTGATTGGTTATGAGGGGCTCATGTAGTTATCCAATAAGCAGATGATGATAATACTGAGAAATCGTATTTTTGTGCAAACATACACTTTCTTAAATGGATCAATGCCTATTGACATTAATTAGGACGTCAGTAGCGTTTGTTGCAGGATTCTAGTGAGAGTCCTTTAAGAGATATCGTACTTAGAAAAGATTTTACACCGACACCTGTTTGTGTTGTTCAACCCGCGTACTTGCTAGGTACGATGTTCTTATGTTTGCTTACATTGTGCTTGCGTGTTCCTTGACTGCGTTTTGACTTGTTAGCCAGTTAGTGGGTGACAGTCCAAGGTGTAGGTCGTGAGTGGACTATGGAATTTACCACTACAGGAAAAGCTGAAACGCTCCTGGTGAGTGGAGCGTGTAGGAACAATGGAGTTCGTTCTTGTACGGTGTATGTAGCAAGATATCCTAGCAGATGTCAACCATTTCGGCAATCAACCTCTCCAACCAGTTACGTGAAAGTGGTATTGTAACACGTAGCCAAAGTAACAGAAGGACACAAGTGACGACAGAAAAGGGGAAAAATAATGTTCTCGCTGCTGTTGCAGTTCATCCACGCGTCGGTTCCCTCGGAATCGAACAAGGATGTGCTATGAGTCAGGCAAGTGTCCTACGCATTCTCCATCGACATAGGTTCCGTCCCTACCACACCTGCACAGAAACGATTATGGGAATCGTGTTAACTTCTGTACCTGGGTATTAAGACAGGATAGTCCAGGATAGTCTTGTTTAGCTATGAAGTTTAGTGGTGAAGCGCCGAAACATGGACTATTGGTCTCCGGACAATCCTTCGTCAGGTGGAACGCCAGCGTCCATCGAGAGTAAACGTATGGCGTGGGATAATGAACCATCAACTCATAGGCCCGTGTTTCATAGCCGGAACACTAAACACGCCCAAGTATAGCAGCCTCCTAACAGACCATCTTCCACAGACACTAGAAGATGTTCCTCTGCAGACTAGGAGGAACCTATGATACCCACATGATGGCTGTCTAGCCCATAGTCCACGAAGTACTACACCATGTCTTCACGAATTGTTTCGAAATCGTTGGATTGGACGCAGAGGACGTGTACCTTCGCCGGCCCGTTCCCTCGATTTGGCGCCTGTAGACATTTTTATGTGGGTAAAGCTGAAAGGCACTGTCTACAATGACTTAACAAACTACACTCGATGACATGCAACAACGTATTACTGCAGCCTGTTCGAACATCTCCGCTGAAATGCTAGAAAGGTGCAGCAGTTGTTCGATACCAGATTGGAAGCGTGTACTGCCGCTGCCGGTGATCATTTTAAGCACTACCTGTGTTGATCAGTTGCCTCGTCAGAGTCCATATAACTAGTGTATGCACCTCTGTTGTTCTACCGCAGGTATTGTACAAGTGTCGGATTGGAAATTTTTCAAAATACGACACCTCGTGAACGACTCCCGCTGAAATCCTGCGACAAATCCATTGACATTCTAATGTACCCTACATTTAGTTTGTTAATGTTAATAGGCATTGTTCCATTTAAAAATTGTACGTTTGCACAAAAGTACACTTTCTAAGTGTTACTACAGTTTGTTTATTGGCGAACGATACAAGTCCCTAACTACCACGCCGTTCTGTGAAAACCGCACATCAATAGCACTTTCAATTTCCGATTTTAGGTGATTCATCCTGTATATAAGAATATATAACTATAAAAACCATCATAGAAATCTAAAATATAAGTTAGCGATGCTAGGAGCCATAGGCAAATTAATATGATCGGACTGAGCGCCCTTTGTTAGACAAAATAACACCAATATGGAAAGATGATTCATGAGAAAGACCTGATAAACGAATGGGAGTTAAGAGAAGTAGGTCTAAACCTGGGACATATTAATTAAGAAACTTATAGTTACTCAATAGAACCGTTTATTTTTACGTGGTTTGCGCGTTCAGTTTGTATAGTGAATTCTGGTTCAAATTGCATAGAATTTCAATTTCTTCCAGTAAGTTAAGGACTCGACCTCACGGCGGTAGATGAAAGATGGCTCTGAGCACTATGGGACTTAACTTCTGAGGTCATCAGTCGCCTAGAACTTAGAACTAATTAAACCTAACTAACCTAAGGACCTCACACACATCCATACCCGAGGCAGGATTCGAACCTGCGACCGTAGCGGTCGTTCGGTTCCAGACTGTAGCGCCCAGAACCGCACGGCCACTCTGGCCGGCGCCCGAGGCAGGATTCGAACCTGCGACCGTAGCGGTCGTGCGGTTCCAGACTGTAGCCCCTAGAACCGCTCGGTCACAATGGGCGGCAGCACTCCAGTCTTCTCGTTTTTGATGACCCAGTGGACAGCTACAGCAGACCATGGCTCTGGTATGCATCTGGTTGGCTGCATCTTGGAGTTTAAGTTAGCAAGCGGGTAGCAGGAAAGCCATCATCACGTTGTGGTTTCACTGAAACACAGTAGGCTGTCATTGTGGAAGATCAGCAATTTTCCACCTCCAACGACCAGGCGTAGTGCGTTTGCACAGCTTCCTGACCGACTCGTGAGCATCTGCTGTAGTCATGGTCGATCCATGATGACTGATCAGTTCCTTGCCTCCACAAAAACCGACATCCTGGACGACAATCTTCACCTGATTGCATGACGGACTGTTTTCGAGAGCACTGAGGTGGAAGCTGCACTGTACTGTGGAACGTTCTAAGGTCTACGCGTCATCGTCCCCACACTGTCGTTAGTACAGCACGTGGTCGTGATACTGATCTGCGGAGCATCGTCTCGACTTTCTAATAAGGTACCACCACTTCTTCGCGACACGCGTGTTTACGCCCGGCCACCGACAGCTCCTCTGAAGACACTTGCAATTCTATACACGATGAACAACAAATAAATGTTATAGCAGATATTAATGTGTCGCTGACGCCTCGAAACGGGAACGGAACCACACCCACACTCCTTCATTGGCCTTCTGTTTACATCGTCACCCTAGCTCAACTTGTCGCAGTAGTTTGGAAGAATAGTGGTGTCAGCGCTGAATTCTCAACATCTATTATGCAATCACCTAACAGACAGCTACAGCGAATTTGCTATGAAACGACATTATACACCGATGAATCCTGATAGTCCTGTGCCCATTGGAATTGTAATTGACGTTGTCGTTCGGTCAACATGTGAACACTTAAGGGTGGTCTGCTGCGGAGCTCCGTGTTCAACAAAAATGGCCCTGAGCACTATGGGACTTAACTTCTGAGGTCATCAGTCCCCTAGGGCGTAGAACTGCTTAAACCTAACTAACCTAAGGACATCACGCACATCCATGCCCGAGGCAGGATTCGAACCTGCGACCGTAGCGGTCGCGCGGTTCCAGACAGTAGCGCCTAGAACCGCTCGGCCACCTCGGCCGGCCCGTGTTCAACAATGTACGATGAAAGGTTTGCTCCGAAACACGTTTGCGTGCAGCAGCATTGTGATCTTTCGACAGAGATGCCACATATCACCCTCTATCCTACTTTACAGAGTGGACAAGTCTCTGAATCCCACGTTCTATAGAGTCCTGGACGTCCAGCCATTTAGCGCCTAGTCATAATTTCACTGACCCTGTACCTCTTTCTGTAGATGCTCACAACAGTAGTGCGTGAACATTCGACCAGCTTCGCCGTTTCGAGATACTCGTTCACAGACTCTACGTCATAATAATCTTCCCATTGCTAGAATCGCTTACTTAAATGCATTTCCCCATTTGCAGTCCATATTTTTGCCAGGATGATCCCCCACCCGTGTCTGTTCCGCTTGCGTACATTTGTTACTACGTCACGCGCCCGCTAGGCCACTGAGCGGCATCCAACGTTGTGGTGGGCAATGGTCATACTGTTTTGGCTTATCAATGTAATACCATGCACAAATTGAGTTGACTAAGGAAGAGCAAAAAAGATGGTCGACAGGCGTGAGTCATTGTTCTATATATCAAGAAGCCCTTTTGGCAAAATTTGTAAGCATGGAGTATGTGAAGAAATTGATCTCACAAATAGTAACTTTTCTGATCTTCCATGCATTATTCGACTGTCAGCTGCAACAGTTTTTGACAGAACTGATCTAAGAGCATGGAAACTTTTAGACATTATTGTAAATTATGTTCGTAAAGTCAAACGGGCTTGGCTGGAACAGTTTTTAGATTTAAAACCCGCTATTGTTTAATTTATGACGGAAAAAGGTGGTAGAACGAAAATTATAACATCCAGAATGGACTGCAGACCTCGCATTTTAAGTGGATTTAATTGGACATTGTCCACAGTGAGACATTTCAAGGTGAGAAACAGCTTATTTCTGATTTCATTGAGATGCATTTAAAAAAGAAAATCTCGTTGTGGTAGGACAGGTTGTGACAAAAACTCGGTCCATTTCACTAAACTCACTGGTGTTAAAGAAAAGGTTTGACGAATTCATTCTGGCCTTGAAAGAATTACCAGGATAGTTTTCTAAACGTTTTTGAGACACCGTCAATCTTACATCTGTTCTCAAGCTGTTTCAGTAACCGTTTCCGTTTCAGTTGAAAGCGTCCTTGTCAATGTGCAGATGTAACTGATTGCTCTGCAGTGTAATTCTCATTTTAAAGACAAACCCTTTTACGATAAAACTGTCCAGGACATCTAAATTGTTATTTCTCAAGTAGAGTTTCCACAGCTCTATAATGAGACTGCAATAATGCTACATTGTTTCAATCAACATATGTATGTGCAAGATATTTTTCCGATTGTGAAACTCAATACGTCACGTTTATGTGGCAACGAGTGTGCGAAAATCTGTAAAATTATCTGCGTCTGTCCGTATGCCGGCAGTCTGTACGAGATAAAAATTATATAATGTCTTCAGAGCGTGAAAAATAATTATATAATAGTGACAATTTGTTTTGTTTATAATCTGTGTTGTTGAGAGATCTTAAGCATAAAACCAAGACGTATGCAGTGCGACTACAATGCCGTTTTAATGCAGCACGTTCGTAGTTTCTGCCCTCTTCTCCCGATCCTCTCCCAGATAGCGTGCTGTGGCGGTGGGAAAATGTGTGTAGCCAGGTTGAGTCCTACGGCACTTGGGCTAGAGTACGGCCAGCGAGCCGATTCCTTCGGCCGCCCCTACAGTAGACGGTGGGCCTTTCGAACACTTGATAACATAACTGGAATTTCAAGGAGGGGTTTATAACGTCATTCCTTTTTTAATTGCTGTTTGTTTCTGTAGCTAATGTAATTTTGCAATGGAAGTGTTTATTTTGTTTCTAAACTCAAAACACCTAGTTATTACTTAACAGTCTTTTTATGTCAGTTTCCTATATTACAAATTCATTCAGTTTTTGACATTCCCTCTTCTTTCAAAGGTCTGGCAGATGCAAGAGCCAAATTTTACCCTATTTAACTGGTAAATCATCTTTTAATAATCTGGCACAAGCTGATGCACCCCATCGGCCTTATGAGACAGTTGCATATAACAACACTATCTTACGCATAGGACAGCAATCGGTTTCATGTTAAAAAAATAATTCTTAAGTTATAAATATTATAATTTATCCGAAAATGCAAACATAATTTTGAAGAGTGAAACGCCATTCAATGCATCTCTTTCAGAACTACTGTAGTAACATAAAGTAATTACTATTGTTTCATTTGGAAACGAAATTGCCGCTGATATCTATGTAGTTTATTCAGTTATGAAGAGAGACTATACGTCATTCTGCGACAACTTTCTCAGTATTCGTCTGAGTTGAAAGAAATTATGGTATCTTAACTGGTTCGGGAAATGGTTCAAATGTCTCTGAGCACTATGGGACTTAATATCTGAGGTCATCAGGCCGGCCGCGGTGGTCGTGCGGTTCTAGCGCTTCAGTCCGGAACCGCGTGACTGTTACTGTCGCAGGTTCGAATCGTGCCTCGGGCATGGATGTGTGTGATGTCCTTAGGTTAGTAAGGTTTAAGTAGTTCTAAGTTCTAGGCGACTGATGACCTCAGAAGTTAAGTCGCATAGTGCTCAGAGCCATTTGAACCATTTTTTGAATATCAGGAGATCGGTGCAGACTTTGCGGGATATCTGTAAAAGGTGTTGGATGTGGATGTTAGCACCTGCATGGCAACTCGTTTGGGATATCCTTCGGGACAGATGTTGGATGGACCTCCAGTATTGGCAGACATTCTCCACTGCTGCCACCTCTTTCACGGAAAAATATCCAAGAAGGTGGACATCGCCTACGTGAGCTGTGAAAAGTGGAGGACAGACCCATTAATTTATAACTGTTAAGTTCTGAGGTGAAGCGTCTGTGGGGGCGTATTTTCAAAATATTGCTACTTTCAGACTTTTTCGGTGTATTCGCTATTTTACGCATGCAACGACACGTAGCAACCTCATTGCGTCTATCTATCGATATACCGCCAAGGGCGTGGGTTCAACCATCACAGGGGTAATATCTTATAAATTTCCGAGTTTCATCGCATTTAGAAAGTTCTGTGGAATTCACAACTACCTCATTACTTTTGTCCGTCGATATTGTGCCTCAGTAACCGGTTAGAAAACTGCAAGTGAAAATGTTACACCTATTTCACAAATTCGTCTTATTTTAACATATTTTTTCTTTTACAAGCATTACTCATTACCTCATTACTTCTATTCATCAGAACTGTGTTCCTGACCTTAGTTTTGATATCATTTTTTCACCTTACTGCTAGATTTGGTTTCATCGTTCATTTACACAAGTGTCAATTAATGAAGATGACTTCGATGTGCACCAAATGATCGGGATCAGTAGGAGACTACTTACTGAATGAAATTTTCTCTCTGCAGCGGTTTGTCGCTGATATGGAACTTCCTGGCAGATTGAAACTGTGCTGGGTCGAGACTCGAACTCGGGACCTTTGCCTTTCGCGGGCAAGTGCTCTACCATCTATTTTTTTTTCTTTTTCTTATTTATTCTGACGGAAACAGGGTAAGTAAACAAAGTATATTTATTTGTAGTAGCATAAATACAACAGAAAGGCTATCCTTCCGGCGGAATCAATACGAGACTACACTCCAACAGGGCGAACAAAAGTCTTTATTAACAAAGTGTCGGAAAAAATAATAACAATAATACTGAAGTAAGCTAAGAGGTGTGAGGCCATTGACAAAAGGGGAAGAATGTGCAGGGGTATGATAAGACTTGCAGTCCTGGACACGGTGTCCCCGGCACCACTACAAGGAAGAAGCGCCCGAAAGAAGGGTGGAAGCCGGCCGTGGGGGCCGAGCGTTTCTAGACGCTACAGTCTGGAACCGCGCGACAACTACGGTCACAGGTTCGAATCCTGCCTCGGGTATAGATGTGTGTGATGTCCTTAGGTTTAAGTAATTCTAAGTTCTAGGGGACTGATGACCTCAGAAGTTAAGTCCCATAGCGCTCAGAGTCATGTTGAAGGGTGGAAGCCAAGGAGGAGGGGACAATATAGTTGGGGGAATGGCCAGCGTGCTCTGGTATAGTGCATAAAAGAAAGGGTTGCGTGTCCATTTGCCTACTCCGTAGTGGGTTGCGATATAGAAATGTAGCGCGGCGAGTCTCAGATGTCAGCAGGGGGACGGGAGTGTCGTCCGCGTGTGGTACCTCCCAGCTGAGTGGGGGTGACGTAAAGATCGCGTGTAGGTAATTGGCGAAGAAGGCGCAGTAGCGCGGTCGGTACTCAACTTCACTGTGGGCGGTTTGTAGGTACTGCCAGAAATCAAGGAGTGATTTGTCGGCACCATTACACATGTAAGTGATCGTCCACCCCTTGACCCCTACAATCGCATGATTTTTTTTGTGGCGGGGAAATAAATATCCTCAGGATGGATCAAAGTCCATTGGTGAATCGAATCTGGCGGAACGCGGAGGTAATAGTCCACGGCCTGACGTCACTGGTGGCAGCAAAAGTCAGTGCGTGGGCATTGTCATCCATGAGGTGTCAAACTGATTAAAGCAGAGACTCCGTTTGTCTGATGGCTTGAAGACGTTGATTTGTGGCGAATTTGACACATTCGACGTGGTACCATGTTGCCCGGAAGTTGGAGGGAAGAGAAGGTGGATATGACGCCAAACCCTGGGCCACCGCGTCGATGGAAGTTTGAGTTCGATGTTGTTGCTGGATATGTAACGAAGCAGAGGGGTGTAAAAATCTTGAGGTCGAGGAAGACGCGTGCTTGGTACGTGAGTATGAGCATAGCTGAAGTCGACGATGAAATCAGAAATGTGCGTCAGATGGTGCTTGTTGTGTCCGACTGGTATTGGTGGCGTTATTGTCGCGGGTATAAGAATTTCCAGCAAGTTGCGCGTAAGGGAGGGCCCCCGTTCCACTGCTTGTGCATGATGGATATGTACAGGACGCCGCTCAGAGTCGCACATTGACAAGGCCGAGGTCTCCCGCTCGCGAGGAGAAGGTGAGCGTTAAGGTCTTGGGTTGGCCGTTGTATATGACGACTGCGCGGCACCCGCTGATTTGCAGGTAAGATGGCACGTGGCGGTGGAGATCGATGGTGATCTGTCATACACCGTTAAGAACAGGGTACGTTTGGAATTACGCCCAGCGTTCGGCAATGTGCCCATGTACAGTATCATAGGGGCGGAAAGCAGTGATAACGTCGTCCGCCGAAAGCTCGAACGGGAATTCGAAAACTCGTATGGTCCATATTCCCAATCCTGCGTGGTCGACAGTTCAAAATGTCTCTAAGCACTATGGGACTTAACATCTGAGGTCATCAGTCCCCTAGACTTAGAACTACTTAAACCTAACTAACCTAAGAACATCACACAAATTCATGACCGAGGCAGCGGGTTCCCGGGTTCGATTCCCGGCGGGGTCAGGGATTTTCTCTGCCTCGTGATGGCTGGGTGTTGTGTGATGTCCTTAGGTTAGTTAGGTTTAAGTAGTTCTAAGTTCTAGGGGACTGATGACCATAGATGTTAAGTCCCATAGTGCTCAGAGCCATTTTTAAACCGAGGCAGAATTCGAACCTGCGCCCGTAGCAGCAGCGCGGTTCCGGACTGAAGCGCCTAGAACCACTCTGCCACAACGGCCGGCCTTGCAGTGTCTCGTAGGAAGAGTTCCACTTCCAAGTTCTTTAGTCGGGAATAGTCGCTGCAGAAGATGAATCGCAGTGTTGATTTTTTAAAACGATTGGCCACGGTTCTGCAACACGTAAGCGACACGTAAGTGACGGTTTGTGAAAGTAAACAAACGCGAGCGCGCGCGCTCCCCAGGTGGAAAACAACAACACGTCCGCACTGCACAGCTGCGAAAGCTGGACTGATCTGAGATACTCAAGCACAGCTCACCATCATTCCTCCAGGCTTTACTTCCGCCAGTACCTCGTCTCCTAATTTCCAAACTGCACAGAATCTCTCCTGCGAAACTTGCAGAACTAGCATTCCTGGAAGGAAGGATGTTGCAGAGACATGGCTTTGCCACAGCCGGGGGGATCTTTCCAGAAAGAAATTTTCACTCTGCAGCGGACTATGAGTTGATATGAAACTTCCTGGTAGATTAAAACTGTGTGCCGGACCGAGACTCGAACTCGGGACCTTTGCCTTTCGCGGGCAAGTGCTCTGGCGAAGTTTGGAGGTAGGGAGACGTGGCACTGGTGGAATTAAAGCTATCGAGACTACTTACTGATTTACACAATGAATTTTTACGTTATAGTGGAGCGTAAGCTGATCTGAAAATTCATGCCAATTTAAAGCTGTATTCCGACTCTTATTTTCTTCAAAGTATCTCCACATTGCAACATTCCTTCGCTTAAATAGAAAAACACAAAACTGCACCAACAGTACGATGGTCATGCAAACACACACACACACACACACACACACACACACACACACACACACACACACTCACTCACTCACACACACGCACGCACGCACGCGTGCACACACACACACACACACACACACACACACACACACACACACACGCACGCACGCACGCACACGTGGGTGTGCTTGGACACAGTAACACTCTCATACAAAACATCTTATACTTGCACATGTACACATGCAGTCATACAATAATAAATACACTCACCCACATGCACGTATACGCAAATCCACATCCAAATAATCACCGCTCTATATTTTCGTAAGACATATCTTACGCAAATACACATAAACTTCACAAAAATCTACGTATACAAACATAGACAAAAATGTCAGACACATGCACACGCCATCAACCCGAAAAACTCACTATACAAGTTTTTCCTAAGATGGTCAGACTGTGCCAGTTAGACAGGACTACAGGGAACGGATGTAGCGACAAGAAGCGAAACGGAATCGACTAGAAAATCTCAATTGTTATTGGAGTCATATGAGACAAACATTGTAGGTTAATGGCTCTGAGCACTATGCGACTTAACTTCTGAGGTTATCAGTCGCCTAGAACTAATTAAACCTAACTAACCTAAGGACATCACACACATCCATGCCCGAGGCAGGATTCGAACCTGCGACCGTAGCGGTCACGCGGTTCCAGACTGAAGCGCCTTTAACCGCACGGCCACACCGGCCGGCTTTAAGGTTAAACGGAGACTTCAGACAAACAATATTTAAGTAAATTAAACTGGCAGAGCCTCTCAGTTCATCACATATGAGTAGAGGGAAGCGCAGGGTATCTGTTGACAGGCCAGACAAACACGTAGTTCCTGAAGAGGGGCCCCAGACTTTTCAGTAGTTTCAGAGGCTAAAGTCTGGATGATTGACTGATTTGGCCTAGTAACATCAACCAGAACAGTGTTGTTGTGCTGGTACTGCGAACAGCTGAAAGCAAGGGGAAACCATCTATCGCTGACGCCTTTGTCCCGCAGATTTCGCAGGGTCAGCGTGGTTACAATCGGATTTGGGAAGGTTAGTTGGAAGGGGTGGCTGGATGCCCTTCCTGCCGCAACCCGTACCCCCCGGGGTAGAATCAGTTTACCCCAACTAGTCACCTGGTGGGATGTGGAAAACCGCCTAAAAACCCCATCCAGGCTGGCCGGCACACCGGCCCGTGTCGTTAACCCGCCGGGTGGATTCCATCCGGGACTGGCGCGCCTACCCCAGTCCAGGAAGCAGCGCATTAGCGCTCTCGGCTAACACAGCGGGGAAAAGCAAGGGGAAACTGCAGCTGTAAATTTTCCCGATGGCATGCAGCTCTACTGTACGGTTAAATGACGATAGTATCCTCTTGGGTAAAATATTCAGGAGGGAAAATCGTCCCCAACCGAATCTGCGGGTGGAGACTACTCAGGAGGATGTGATCATGTGGAAAAACAAATCTGGTGTTCTATGAATCAGAGCGTGAAATGTTGGATCCCTTAATCGGGCAGGTCAGTTAGAAAATTTTAAAAGGGAAACGGATACTTTGAAGGTAGATATGGTGGGAAATAGTGAAGTTTAGTGGCAGGAGGACCAGGACTTCTGGTGAGGTGAGTAAAGGGTTATAAATACAAAATCAAATAGGGGTAATACTGAAGTGGGTTTAATAATGGATCAGAATATAGGAATGTGGAAAGCTACTATGAACAGCATTGTGAACGCATTATCGTAGCCAAGATAGACACGAAGCCCACACGCGTCACAGCAGTACAAGTTTATATACCAATTAGCTCCGCAAATGATGAAGAGATTGATGTAATGTCTGATGAGTTAAAAGAAATTATTCAGATAGTTAAGCAAGACGAAAATTAAACTGTGATGAGAGACTGCAGTATCGAGAAAAGGAAAAGAAGGAAAAATAATAGGTGAATATGGACTGGGAGAAAGGAATGAAAGAGGAAGCTGCCTGGTAGAATTTTGCACAGAGCATACTTTAATCCTCGCTAACACTTGGAGTAAGAATCATGAAAGAAGGTTGCATACATGGAAGAAACTTGGAGGCACCCGAAGGTTTCAGACTGATTATATAATGGTTCAGATGGCTCTGAGCACTATGGGACTTAACATCTGTGGTCATCAGTCCCCTAGAACTTAGAACTACTTAAACCTAAGGACATCACACACATCCATGCCCGAGGAAGGATTCGAACCTGCGACCGTAGCGGGTACACGGTTCCAGACTGAAGCGCCTAGAACCGCACGGCCACACTGGCCGGCTTATATAATGGTAACACATAGATTTGGGAACCAGATTTTACATCGTAAGACATTTCCAGGGGCAGATGTTGACTCTGACCACAACGTATTGGTTATGAACTGTGTGTTAAAACTGAAGAAATTGCAAAAAGGAAGGAAATTGAGGAGATGGGAACTGGATAAGTTGAAAGAACCAGAGGTTTTTGAGAGTTTCAGAGGGAGCATAACAGGGTAAAGGAATACAGTAGAAAACGAATGGGTAGTTCTGTGAGATGAAATAGTGAATGCAGCAGGGGAGCAAATAGGTAAAAAGACTAGGCGTATTAGAAATCCTACGGTGACAAAAGAGATACCGAATTTAACTGATGAAAGGAGAAAATATAAAATTCAGCAAATGAAGGAGGCGAAAGGGAATACAAATGTATAAAAATAAGATTGATATGAAGTGAAAATGACTCAGCAGGAATGGCTAGAGTATTAATTTAGGGATTTGGAAGTATATTTCAACAGAGGAAGGATGGATGCTACCTGCAGGAAAGTTAAAGGGGCCCTTTGGAGAAGAGAGAAGCAGGTGTATGAATATCAAGTGCTCACATGGAAAACCAGTCCCAGTCCAAGAAGGGAAGCTGAAACGTGGAAGGATGAAGGAGTTTATAGACCTATACAAGGGCGGTGAAGACTTCAAGAAGAATATAACAATTTCGAATCCAAAGAAAGCAGTTGCTGACAGGTGCGAGAATTTACAAATTATCAGTTTAACAAGTCATGGTTGCAAAATACTAATGCGAATTCCTTACAGAATAATGGAAAAACTTGTAGAAGCCGACTTCGGAGAACCTCAGTTTGGATTCCAGAGAAATGTAGGAACGCGCGAGACAATACTGACCCTATGACTTATCATAGAAGATAGGTTAAGGAAAGGCAAACGTGCATTCGTAGCACAGGACCTAGAGAAAGCTTTTGAAAATGTTGACTGGAATATTCTCTTTGAAATTCGGAAGGAAGCAGGGCTGAAATACAGGAAGCGACAGGCTTCTTACAACTTGTACAGAAACCAGACGGCACTATAAGGGTTGAAGGGCATAAAGGGAAGCACGGGTTGCGATGAGAGTGAGACGAGGTTGTAGCCTCCTATGTTATTCCAAGCGTAGCGTTGCAAAGCGATGTGAAGTGGATCGAGCAGCTAAGAACGGTAACAGGGAAGATGAATGATCGACTTAGGTTATCTGACTGAAATTTAGGAGCTCTTCTACAAGGGAGATAGCATATACGACACTACTGTGACCGATTCTTTAGTACGACTGAAGTGTTTGGTATACCCACCAGGTTGGATTAAAGGAAAACATCGAAATAATTCAGACGCGTGTAGCTAGATTTGTTACCGGTAGGTTTCATCAACATGTGAGCATTACTTAGATGCTTCGTGAAATCAAATGGGAATCCCTGGAGGGAAGATGCCGATCTTTTCGCGAAACACTACTGAGAAAGTTTAGAGAACCGTCAGTTGAAGCCGGCTGCCGATCAGTTCTATTGCTACCAACGTACATTGTGCGTAAGGACCACGAAAACAAGATACGGAAAACTAGGTCTTGTACGGAGGCATATACAGGGTGTTCGAAAATTCCCGTTAAAAACATCTAGGACTTGTGGAAGGCAGTGTGTAGATAACATTTTGAACTGGAATCCATGTCCAGAAACGTACCGTTTCCATGCTGCAATAATTTGAAAACATGTTGGTGACTCGACGACTTTTACAAGTCACTGATCAGACGTGACCCAGTACGTCACTTGTTTTACATTTCTACTCATTAATAGTCAAACTAATTGTTCGTGTACTCGTTGACGTGTTCTCTTCAACGTGATGCAGTGCGGCCACTCGAAATCGGTTGTACAGCACCTCGTTGGAGCACCACAGTCATGTCTGCTAGCAGCGCGGAGTGGCCGCACGGTTTTAGGCGTCATGTCACGGACTGCGCGGCCCCTCCCGCCGGAGATCCTCCCTCGGGCATGGGTGTGTCTGTTGTTCTTAGCATAAGTTAGTTTAAGTTAGTTTAAGTAGTGTGTAAGTCTAGGGACCGATGACCTAAGCAGTTTGGTCCCTTAGGAATTCACACACATTTGAACATTTTTTCATGTCTGTTGACGGTAAGGTTCCCTTTCTCGAAGCCATTGCGTAACCGCAGGCAAAAGGGTATGCGAGTGTCGGACGTTGTCGAGAACGATCTTGATAAAGGCGACGAGTCCCTGTTCCATTACAGTGAGCTGCGCCATTCAGAAAGATCATATCTGTTTATTCTGCTAACTTGTACTCGACCATGTTGCTCTAACACTTACAGACGCGTGAATGAGCCTCCAACCTGGTCACGGACAGACGTCTAATGGCATCAGCCGATCCCATGTAACCGCCCCTCACCATAACTACCGTGTGGCATACCTACATAGCAGACACGTTTTCAAACGTCTGCAGCACGGAAACTGTATACTTCCGGATACGGGTACCTAGTCAAAATAACATATACTCACTCCCCTCTACAAGTCCTAGACGTTTGTAATGGGAATTACCGAACACTCTGTAGACAGTCCTTTTATCCCTCGCTCATTTTGCAAGTCGAAAGGGAAAGTAAATGACTAATAGTTGTACGAGGCGCCCTCCACCGTGCACCTTACAGTGATATCCACACCCTCCTGGCCACTCAGTCCTAGCATACTGTTTAAATGAGGCAACCTATTACCTGAACTGCCCAAAAACGGCGCCAGGTTCGACGATTTGCAGTATACCTTATCAGGAATTGGCATCATGTTCAAAGATCCTTAGCTGGTAATGTGACATTATGTTGAATGATGTCTGCTTATGAATTGTATACACACCCATCCACACTCAAACACACACACAAACACACACACACACACACACACACACACACACACACACACACACACACACACACAAACCTCTGCATTTGGGTGGGGGGGCAATGATGGTTATATTACAGGATGATCTACATCCTCCCGTAGGTAACCACTATTCCTCCTCCCCTGGAGGACAATGATCGTCATTTGACAGGGTGGCCATCACTCTTTCCTGAAAGGGGGCAATGCTGAACTATTTACTGAGTGACAGGGAAAGTATTCCAGGAACTGGCGGGAGAGCTTCCTTTCTTTTCCTTTATATCGAAACACACACACACTGCATAACATTCTACCTCTGTAAATACTGTACTGCCTTGTTATTAAATTTCATCTCACATATGTGTGTTGCACAGAATATTTACACATTTCTATGCTTTATACGTCAAAATAAATTTCATATATCTCTCTTTCCACCTCTGCGTCGTCATTTAATTTCATCTCCCATGTGCGGCCACACAAGATTCAAAAAGTACTGTGTGGTTATAAGTAAATTTCAGCTACTCAGAGGTCCAGTGTGTTCGTATGGCAGCGAAACAATGTAGATATTCTAATGCGTTAATGCAGAACCGATTTGGTTGGTTGGTTGGTTGTTTGGGGAAGGAGACCAGACAGCGTGGTCATCGGTCTCATCGGACTAGGGAAGGATGGGGAAGGATGTCAGCCGTGCCCTTTCAGAGGAACCATCCCGGCATTTGCCTGGAGTGATTTAGGGAAATCACGGAAAACCTAAATCAGGATGGCCGGACGCGGGATTGAACCGTCGTCCTCCCGAATGCGAGTCCAGTGTCTAACCACTGCGCCACCTCGCTCGGTCCAGAACCGATTTAATCTGGAAAAAATTAGTTCCAATTTTTGCCATATTGCGCAAATCTGGCGCTGTGAAACCAAGAAAAATGTATAGAAATGTCTCCATATGTAACTGGTTAGGAATGCAACGTGGGCAGAAACGGTCAAACAAGTGAGAAGGGCGTAATTTTGATCATATTATTAGTTTCCACTTAGATTATTTGTTCAGATGAGAATAGGAGACGTCGACAAGATGCTGTACAGAGCCAGATTTGTACCTGATGGCCGAAATCGGAACTATGTTTTCACAGCGTAAATCGGTTCGACATTAATACATTACCATACGAACCAAGTGCCCCATCATACGGTAATTACAGCCCACACTAGCCTGCCGTGAGTAGCTACACTTTAATTAAAATCCCCCAGTGTTTCCCCATCTATCTCATCATCATCAATATTATATATCATAAACGTACTACATAGAAAAAAATTACACAAAAATTCCTACAGTTAAAAATTTTATTCGAAAACGGTTCCACACAATAAATTACAGTGAACTTTGACTTGCTGTTACACATGATGGAAACACACAAATTTAATTATCGTCTTCCAAACTTCTTAGAATATCTCCTGTTGCGAACAGTAGTTAGTTACACTTCGAGCAAACATTGGAAGCACCCCCTTTAGACAGCCAAGTTGACCATTGTATCTGTCTTGCTAAAATCAAAATGCATAACTCCATTTTGCAGACAAACTGTATTCATTATGCATAATATGTCCTTGATATAACAATTAAGTTGTTTGTTAAAGCTAAAAAGAAATAGTTCTTCTTCTTTTTCTTGTGCCTTTTCCCCGCTTCTGCTCAGGGTCATCATGATTATTAACAGATTTGTTAAGGCTAATTTAAAGGGTGGCCGGATGCCCTTCCAGTCGCCGCCCTATTACCCACAGGGACGGAATGTGTGTATCCAACTGTCCACGTGTAGCATTATGCATGTGAAAGTGAGCAGAAGGTTTCTAAATGTTAGCGAATCATGTAAATGGGGCGAAACTTGGGTAACATCCAGTTATTCACTTAGTTAGATGTACAGACCCGCCTGAAAACCACATCGAGGGTGGCCAGAACATTAACCCTCGTCGTTAATCCTCTGGATTAATTCGATCCAGGGTCGGTGTACTTCCCCGCCGCAGAAGCGGAGCTTTAACTTTCATGGTTATCTGTGAGGGTAAAGAGAACCATGTTAACGTAGTAAGTACATTTATACCTATGGTAAGTTTCAAAAGGTGATTATAATCTTAAAAGCACTCCCTCTTCAGTGAGTCTGTCTTCTTCTCTCTTCGGAATAGCATTCCCAATCTCTCTAACAGTTGGGAAACATATCTAAATGCTTTTTCCAGTACAGGCTCAGCTTCAGTTGCCTTTTTGTGGTGATGCCAGTTCCCTGTGAATTTTTCAGGAGATTTCAACGCCAAGTTTTAAGACTAACCTTTCTTTTATCGGAATTGAAAGACTTGTTGACAGCCACAGCGCCCAATCTACACCTCAAGTGATTATAAGTAAACATCTCAATTTATGCTACTGCTCACATGTAGTGGGAGGTATCAAATAGTTACTGAAATTAATACTATAACGACCATTATTGAAATACTCGTCTTCATTTATAATCCGACAAATTTATGCGTTCTCACATCATGTTCATTTGCAAATGCCGAGGAATGCATCAAAAGTCATGTCTGAGCTTACACGACCACCTACCGTATACCTCAACTTATGTTCGCCAGGTTTGAAAATATTAATTACGTTAGCATTGTCTGTATTTAATTCTTTAAGAATATTACTATGCTTTCGACATACATAAAAGCCGTTTATATCCTAATGGCGACACTTAGAAGAGTTTGCCTTCATTGATTATCTCAAGCAATATCATCGGAAATGGAAATCGACAGTGGTATTGCTTCATGGGGTGACATGACATTTTCCTTACTCGAAAATTTGAAATATGGAATATCAGTGGATATTTCAAACATTTGTTCTAGAAATTTATGCTCGTATTACCAAAGGTGTTTGAAATATTCTTACATAGCCGGCCGCGGTAGCCGAGCGGTTCTAGACACTTCAGTCCGGAACCACGCGACTGCTATGGTCGCAGTTTCGAATCCTGCCTCGGGCATGGATGTGTGTGATGTCCTTAGGTTAGTTAGGTTTAAGTAGTTCTAAGTTCTAGGGGACTGATGACGTCCGATGTTAAGTCCCACAGTGCTCAGAGCCATTTGAACCATTTATTCTTATATTTGAGACCACTTTCATTAAGAAGGTTAATAATTACATTCCGTTTTTCACAGCTGGCACCAGATATACCACACACAATTGTATGTAGAAATGGGTCGCCATGTTTCCGATTTTGCGGTCGTAATCCACTTTCGTCAGTAACTAGACAGATGTGAAGCTGAAATGCATAGTTCTTTAATTACATCTTCAGACATACTAAGGATTCTTGTGCCTTATAGCAGATGATATAAGAGCATTTCATAGAGTCTAGAACGCTACTCATGAGGTGGATTTCGAACAATGAACGATAGTAGTGGGACAAGGTTCGTGTGGCCCCGCTTTCCATTGTTGCCAAATTTATTCAAGATGGCGGCGATGACGTCATCCAAGATGGCGGCATGTAGACTTGGCAAGAGTGCATGACGTCATCCAAGATGGCGGATTTTGGAAACAATACGCCAATTGTGCTATGTCAACTAACCTAACCCTCGAGAAAAAATGCTGGGAAGTTTGAATTGTGTTGGGACAATAGGACAATTGGGCTATGTCAACTAACCTAACTCTCCAGAAGAAATTGGTGCGAAATTCAAATTCCAACAGGATAATGCCTGCAAAACCATACTTTTCTTTATTATTGATTATCATTTATTATCCTTTATTATCATTTATTATTATTCATTATCATTCATTATCTTTTATTATTATTTACTATTATAATTGGCTTACATCCACTAGAAAATTCGCCCCATATTCCTACACAATAATGACTGTAAACCCGTATTTGTCTTTATTATTATTCATTATCATTCATTATAATTTACTTTTATTTATTATTATTGGCCTACCTCCACTAACATAGAAAATCGGGCCATGTTCAAATTCACACGCCATAACGTCTGGAAAACCGTACTTCTATTTATTATTATTATCATTTACTATTATATATTAACATTTATTATCATTTATTATTACTTTTCATTCAAGATGGTCGATTTTTGCGGCAAGAAAGCCGATTCCCTTACATCCATAACAAAAAATCTGTCACAAATTCAAATTCAAACACAATAATCTGTCACACCTAAGCCCACCTCATCCTACAAAGTTTGAATTTTTCGCTCTTACTTACCGTTTCACGCCTGACCTATGAAAATCGCGTCAAATAATAATAAAGTGCACTTTTACTAACGTAAGTCACCTCCTGTGAATTGGTGGGAAAAGACTGAAGTCTTTATTTCACAGAGTACCGTCATCACTTGTTCTCCAACAGACTTAGTACACATTTTAGAGATGGCACTCCAGTCGCCACGAGGTCCTCAGTCCAACTGAATTAGTTCATATGGTCGCCGCCGACCCGCGCCGGACCGCGCGCCACCGGCAAGCAAGCAGTCGGAAGGCCGTCGGACGCTTCCGCACCCGCAACCGGTCCAGCGGCCGCCGCTCACGTCACTGCCTACTGGCGCCGACTCGCTCGCAGGTCCGCGCTGGTCCAGCGATGTAAACATGCTTTCGTGGACAGTGGAGTCCGCCCCCACTGACCAGTTGGCGCCAAAGCTGTTCGCTGGACAGGTTGGAACCTGACGACTTCATAACGGTAGGTCGGTTGATCCAGCACCTGGTTGACAAAGTACGCCCTGCCGCACGTTTGGCGCCAAATTTTGCTCGAGAGTGGAATCAGCCATGACGTCACAACAGGTGGACCAGTACAGGTGCTCGCCACGACGTCCCTCGCTAAGTTAATTGACCACCCCACGTTCATTATTAAATCCACATTCTGCACTTACCTAATCCAAGATCATCCCGAAATCACACGCCCGTACAAGTGAGCCATCGTGCACGCCTAGCTTAGTACCTCCGCAAGTGAATGTAACGAAGTTCGCATCGCTACTTAATTAAATTGGTCAGTTAATTAGCGCGTCTGATGCGGAAATGTGCCACGCCCACCTAGACTTGGAATCAATTTTAGCCAGTCCCTACCGACCACCACGTCCCCTTACCTACACATGTTCGTTGGCTAACATGTACTAATGTGTACTGCCGTTTACTAACGTGCACTAACGTGTACTAACCTACATTAACCTATATCACATTATACAAATAAGCCCAGTTTGGATTCTCATGGTCGGTTCTTGTTTCGCTACCAACACAAGAAAATTGCGACAAAAAAAGACACTAACCTAAGTCACCTCTTATGACTCAAAATCGTCCGCTTTGTCACTCTCACGCACCACGAGCGCGGGTCCACCCACGTCACAGCCTGGACCTCTATATTTGCGTCGGACATACTTCTCTGTAAATATTCTAACTAAACTATGAACCGAATACTGTTGTTCAATCCACATGGTATAGAACATGGCCAGAGCACACCCCCAGTGCCTAAGCCGAGAACATCGCTCACCCCACCTCTAGTTAACCGCTGAGAGACTGAGATATGCTGCAATCCCATCCCTCGCGCGCTCGTAGCTACTTGCCTCCGCAATTCAATCTAACAAAACCTCCAAGTAGAGAAAATAAGAACCAAATCGAACTCTCTCATATTCTATATCGTCCCACAAATACTTAACGTGCATTTTATTTAGGCATCAAGTATATCTATCACTGTCATACAAAAAACACTCGCCCTGATGTACCTGCGCTCATGTTGCACAGTCAGCAGACGCGCAAACAGCTCATAATTTCAGTGCACGATATCAACTGCTCTTAAATAATCCATTACACATATCTGTAAACACCCTCAGTACTCATAATCTGTTCAAATAATCCATAGCAAAATAACTCAACAGACGCACGCAATCAACCTGTCCCATACTAAGTCACACGTCTGACAGCTCTTAATTCACTCAAGGGTCTCTGTTCCACCCCTCAAACATGACTTCACACCTAACATCGGAGCAATTCATATCACCTAGACGCCGAACATGGCTATCCAAGTCTTGATTACGTCCCGAGAAATGTGGTGCACTTGGTGGAGTTAGGCCTAGGAAAGCTCTCTTCAGTCAAGAGAGGTGAAGCATAGCTATATTCGTCTGCTCGGTTGAGGATTAATTGGGTAGCGATGTTGCAGGGTAGGCTGGTCAATGCCGAGGTGAGGACGGTCTTTTAACGTAGGAGGACGAGATTGCTCTGTGATCGCCATACGCAGAGAGATTGATCGAGTACTATGCGCAAGGTCTCAGAAATATGTATAGCATTGTCTGGTATACTTGGATCGTTTTTATCTGTTCGAGAATTAAGTGTGAATGGACGTACTGAGCAGTCATCTATCAATGCTCGCAATGATACTTGCAAAGTAGACGAGGTAAGGTTTAGCTATGATACTGAAATTAGGAAAACATGCTGTCACATGGGTGGGCAGTGTTGGACCTGCTGTAAAATTTTTAGCAATATCAGTTGTGATGGATAATATTACAGTAGATCCGTGATGTCTTATCCACACCTTCCATGTGTTGGGTACCACATGATTGAGTGACAATGCTTGTATGCGTTGGGGAACAAATTTTGGTTGATGGACTGCAACTTCTGGGGTTGCTAGCACCGAAAACGGTGATCCCGTACTTGTGTGCAAAATTAACAGTCACTAGGGATGGAAGGCAGAGTTATCAACTATTGGGTCATTGCGACATATGAGTTTAAATGTAGAGGCCGTCAATCACTTTCGTGGGGTAGTTTGGAAAGTCGCCACAACGCCACCAAGCTCTTCTAGTTTCCCTGTGTTGTGGCTGTCCTTTAATTAAAATCATTCAATGTTATGCTATCGACTGTAAGAATGTGATTTACAAGGTGCAAGGTATAGTTTTCTGTGAGAGGCCGTGCATCAGTTCGTGTTAATGTCTGTGCAGGGCAGCAATTCCAGTTAGTCAGAGGTCTACGGCGCGTTAAAGTACTAGGACTGTGCTTAATATCGACGAGTATGACGTGAATTTTATAATATTATTTTAAAAATATTTTTAGTCTTCTAATACGCGAGTCTGGATATGTATGTATAAAAGGGAGCAGGCTCTGATCGGAAAGACTGACGCGTTTCTGCCAACGGGCGAAGGCTCTCGAATTAGCTGAACTGTTCTGAGAGCGACCTGGGTCGACTGAGGGTGCATTGATGTAAAATGGCTATTTCGTACCGTATAGGATAATGAATTTTATCTTTATTACAAGGAAAAGGTGCGAGTCGGAATATTGTTATCATTGGTCTGTGTTTAAGTATATAATATTTAATGCCCTATCCTCAGTGAGAGGGGTGTGTATGTAGGTAAAAGTATTTGCTTATTTGACTACATGTATGCCTAATGTAGTACGTCTGATTGTTCACCGATTATGACTATCTGTGGAAAAAGTAATTATTACGTTATATTGAGCTGGATTGCATGTAGGGGGCGTAAATGTTTGTACAAAATTATTATAATGGGGTGGGTGGCGTATAAGTAGAACAAGTTCTGTGAAAGTGTGTGTTGAAGGACTGAGCGAGTGGATGACACGACTCATCTACGACTGTATCATTAGGACATGTAAACAAATGTCGGATAACCTAAATTGAGGTCTTCTTTTTTTCTTTTTAATCATATGTATGACTTCTGCTTGGAATTATGTTTGTCTATTTGTTCTAAATGCATACTAATATATGCTTAGAAAGGGAGAATGTTTTTTATTATTAAGTGAGTTTTGGCAGGAGTGATTAGGCTTTTATATATGAGAGTGTTTAATATTTGTGAGTGGAAATTGTCAGTGCAGCATGAATGACGTCAGGTTCGCTGGCTGGGGGAGAGACAGTGTTTACATGTCGAGTTGGTGATGCTGGGGAGGATAGAGATCTGCGCTATTAAGGAATCCATTTGTGCAGTGTATGTGATTAGACAATAGCTGGAGAGCAGGTATAGAGAGAGCCCACTTCGGCATGCCGGTCCTGGGGGCTGAGTGGACGGCTGTTTAAATGGACAGATATGTGGCTTTGAAATGCCGCCGATGGCGCTCGCATTTCCGGCGAATGGTCAAGAGAAGGGCCTGTTGCAGTAAATGAAGTCGTCCTGTTTCTAGACAGGCTGCAGAAGGTAATGGATATGTCTTTCTCGGACTAAAATTGCAGATATCAAACGCGCAAAGATTTGGAAATGGGATCAGCTGAACGATGTGTTGGGTGCGAGTAAAGCCATGTTGGAATTTTTCTGTAGCATGCAGGTTCGAGAAAGGTGACATGTTTCGCACTGGCTGCAGCCATCTTGAATAATGGTACTTGCGTAGTCAACTGACGTGATGACAGAGCGCTCTGGTGGTTGTGATAGGAGCTAAGCACAGTTGAACTTGTAGCCATTTCTGTTAGGTAAATGAATTGTATGATCTTCCACCAAAATTCAAACTCCCTACCAAAATTGGACATCTTAAATGTGGCCCTCTGCTGGTGGCGATGTGTAGAAACGCAGTAGACACCGGACCTCGTGGGGAACACACGCGCATGATATAAATAATAATAAATTATAATAAGAAATAATAATAAATAATCATAAATGATAATAAATAATAATAAGTAACTGGAGCAGCTGTCCAAATGCAGAGACCTGTTGGAGTGTATCGATCTGTAAGAGTTAACTTTCATGTCCTCTAGACGACTGAATAGCGAAGTAATAGTATTTGTTGGGCGGCTTTGGTGATCAAGTGAGAATTTAAGAAGATGATTGATTTGTGTTGGAGTGTTATTCGATGGGACGTAGATTGTTCGGTTGACTACTTCTGCACATTTGCTTCCTTTATTTAGTTGAATGAAGATATGTTGTGGTGTGTTGGATACACGCTTGTCTGTTCTCTAGACCTGGGACAGACCTTTGTTGATATGTAAATTATAGGTTACATCATGGTCAGACAGAGATTCCGAAATCAGATACTGGATTGTAAGGCGTACCCAGGACCAGATATAGACTCAGATCACAATATAGTAGTGATGAAGAGTAGGCTGAAGTTCAAGACATTAGTCAGGAAGAATCAATACGCAAAGAATTGGGATACGGAAGTACTAAGGAATGACGAGATACGTTTGAAGTTCTCTAACGCTATAGATACAGCAATAAGGAATAGCGCAGTAGGCAGTACAGTTGAAGAGGAATGGACATCTCTAAAAAGGGCCATCACAGAAGTTGGGGAGGAAAACATAGGTACAAAGAAGGTCGCTGCGAAGAAACTATTGGTAACAGAAGAAATACTTCAGTTGACTGATGAAAGGAGGAAGTACAAACATGTTCCGGGAAAATCAGGAATACAGAAATACAAGTCGCTGAGGAATGAAATAAATAGAAAGTGCAGGGAAGCTAAGACGAAATGGCTGCAGGAAAAATGTGAAGACATCGAAAAAGATATGATTTTCGGAAGGACAGACTCAGCATACAGGAAAGTCAAAACAACCTTTGGTGACATTAAAAGCAACGGTCGTAACATTAAGAGTGCAACGGGAATTCCACTGTTAAATGCAGAGGAGAGAGCAGATAGGTGGAAAGAACACATTGAAAGCCTCTATGAGGGTGAAGTTTTGTCTGATGTGATTGAAGAAGAAACAGGAGTCGATTTAGAAGAGATAGGGGATCCAGTATTAGAATCGGAATTTAAAAAAGCTTTGGAGGACTTACGGTCAAATAAGGCAGAAGGGATAGATAACATTCCGTTAGAATTTCTAAAATCATTGGGGGAAGTGGCAACAAAACGACTATTCACGTTGGTGTGTAGAATATATGAGTCTGGCGATATACCATATGACTTTCGGAAAAGCATCATCCACACAGTTCCGAAGACAGCAAGAACTGACAAGTGCGAGAATTATCGCACAATCAGCTTAACAGCTCATGCATCGAAGCTGCTTACAAGATAAATATACAGAAGAATGGAAAAGAAAATTGAGAATGCCCTAGGTGACAATCAGTTTGGCTTTAGGAAAAGTAAAGGGACGAGAGAGGCAATTCTGACGTTACGGCTAATAATGGAAGCACGGCTAAAGAAAAATCAAGACACTTTGATTGGAGTTGTCGACCTGGAAAAAGCGTTCGACAATATAAAATGGTGCAAGCTGTTCGAGATTCTGAAAAAAGTAGGGGTAAGCTATAGGGAGAGACGGGTCATATACAATATGTACAACAACCAAAAGGGAATAATAAGAGTGGACGATCAAGAACGAAGTGTTCGTATTAAGAAGGGTGTAAGACAAGGCTGTAGCCTCTCGCCCCTACTCTTCAATCTGTACATCGAGGAAGCAATGATGGAAATAAAAGAAAGGTTCAGGAGTGGAATTAAAATACAAGGTGAAAGGATATCAATGATACGATTCGCTGAAGACATTGCTATCCTGAGTGAAAGTGAAGAATAATTAAATGATCTGCTGAACAGAACCAAAAGGGAATAATAAGAGTGGACGATCAAGAACGAAGTGTTCGTATTAAGAAGGGTGTAAGACAAGGCTGTAGCCTCTCGCCCCTACTCTTCAATCTGTTCATCGAGGAAGCAATGATGGAAATAAAAGAAAGGTTCAGGAGTGGAATTAAAATACAAGTCTAATGAGTACACAGTATGGTTTGAGAGTAAATCGGAGAAAGACGAAGGTAATGAGAAGTAGTAGAAATGACAACAGCGAGAAACTTAACATCAGGATTGATGGTCACGAAGTCAATGAAGTTAAGGAATTCTGCTACCTAGGCAGTAAAATAACCAATGACAGACGGAGCAAGGAGGACATCAAAAGCAGACTCGCTATGGCAAAAAAGGCATTTCTGGCCAAGAGAAGTCTACTAATATCAAATACCGGCCTTAATTTGAGGAAGAAATTTCTGAGGATGTACGTCTGGAGTACATCATTGTGTGGTAGTGAAACATGGACTGTGGGAAAACCGGAACAGAAGAGAATCGAAGCATTTGAGATGTGGTGCTATAGACGAATGTTGAAAATTAGGTGGTCTGATAAGGTAAGGAATGAGGAGGTTCTACGCAGAATCGGAGAGGAAAGGAATATGTGGAAAACACTGATAAGGAGAAGGGACAGGATGATAGGACATCTGCTAAGACATGAGGGAATGACTTCCATGGTACTAGAGGGAGCTGTAGAGGGCAAAAACTGTAGAGGAAGACAGAGATTGGAATACATCAAGCAAATAATTGAGGACGTAGGTTGCAAGTGCTACTCTGAGATGAAGAGGTTAGCGCAGGAGAGGAATTCGTGGCGGGCCTCATCAAACCAGTCAGTAGATTTATGACCAAAAAAAAAAAAAAATTTATAGCCAAGATCTCGAATACGTTACATGACTGAGACCGGTATTCGAGAGTGGAAATATCATTTTGCGTACGTTTGTTTCTAGTTAGTCAGTGGTTTACAGCATGCTGCACATAGATGAAATTCAGCGTTTGTAGAGAATTAATTTGAAGTCTATATCTTGGGAATTATGATGAACTAGTGATCGGTAGGGTGTAGCCTAGTGCATGATATTGAGAAGTACAGCTAAAATCGTGTAATATTATGGAGAATGTACATGTGTTCTTGCTGTCTGTGAGCCTGAGGTTGTTTGTAGAAAAGCGAACAGACAGGGAAGGAGAGACAGTAAGGCGTTTGTGCTGAGGGGGTGGGGCGGGGGATAGGGGGGGGACGATACTGAATTTGTAAAAAAAGTTCTGTGGGTGACTTAGGTCCGCTGATGTAAGAGGGGAGATAAGCTCTGAGTGTCGGGTCTGTAGAGAGAAAGAACAGGTTGACGGTGCTTTCCTAGGATTGGAGAGCATTTCGGTATATAGACGCTGTTGGATTAGGAAACTTTTTTTCGCATGCTGTAGAGATATACTGGATAAGTGCACTGTTTTGTGTCAAATGTGTATATACTGTATTGTAAAGTCAATGTGGTTTACATTGTGTAGCGTTTGTATATATTGCATTGTAAAGTTAATATTGTTTATGTTATGTGATGAGTAGAGAGGAAGTCGTAAGGACGGTAGAGATATTTCCAGAGTAACAGGGGTCAAGAGAGTGTATTTCCGATACTTAGCTCATTGTTGAATGCCAATCAATTGAGACCGCGATCGTAACATTTAAGTGCAAGTATAATGACAGCAACGATTTCGGTATTCGAGAGTGCGAATATCATTTTTTGGTCTGTTTGTTTCTGGTTACTCAGTGGTGTACAGGAAGCTGTACTTCGAAAAATTTTGGTGTGTTCTTGTAGTCTATGAGTCTGGAGATGTTTATAGAAAAAAAGCGAGAAGGCAAGGAAGAAGAGAAAGTAACGCATTTATGTTGAGGGGAAGCGATCGCCGAAATTGTGTAACTATTCTGAGAGGGACTTCTGTCCATTGATATAGAAGGACTGATTACCGCTGAGTGTCACGTGTGTAGAAAGAAAGAGCCGGTTCACAGCTCGTCCTTAGGAATGGAGAGCACTGGGGCATATAGTCGGTTTTGTAAAGTAACTGTGGCTCACATTGTGTAGGGTTTGTATATAATGGATTGTAAAGTTAGTATTGCTTATGTTATGTGATAGGTAGAGAGGATGGCCGTGCGTGCGTGTGTGTGTGTGTGTATGTGTGTGTGTGTGTGTGTGTGTGTGTGTGCGTGCGTGTGTGTGTGTGTGTGTGTGTGTGTGTTTCTGTGTGTGTGTGTGTGTGTGTAAATTGAGGGGGCTGTGGAGGTAATTTAGCGATCTCTGTAAAAGTAAGCACAGAAAGCCTCAGAAAGGAAAGCAGGATGGTACTTCGATAATCGGTCCTTAGGAATTTAGGCCTGTAAATTCGAGAAGAAGGCATAAGAATGATTAATCGGTTGTTCTGAGATACAGGAGGGCTGAGAACATTTGCGTATGTTGAGAGCTGGAAGGGTAGGAGGTTAGGAGCGCAATCAGTATTATTTTCGTGAACAAGTTCTGTTAGCGTAAGAATTTGAATTTACAAATAATTTGAGAAAACACAAAAGCGAGCGTTAACTATTTCTGTGGGGCTCTATACCATTTTGGAGAGGTTAAAAGGGCTCTTACTTTTTCTTATTTTATTTTTTTTTACATTGTATGATGATCGGTTTAGACTGTGAGGGGTGGGCAGCACTGCAATGTGTGCGGACGGTGTGTGTGTGAACTCGCTCTCGGCTATTCTGACAACAGACATGAAGGTGGAGCTGTGTCACAAATAGGCCGGCAAGCAATGGAATGCGGCCTTAACCCGTTTGTTGGACCGCACTGAGTTAGGATGGTGACAGACGACATGCGCGGCCTGGCTTCGATAGTCATGTTCGGCGTGTAGAGAGAGAAGCACACCATTATCCTGTTGGAATTCCAACTTCCCGCTATTTTTCCTTCTGTAGGTTTAGGTTAGTGGGCATAGCCCAATTGACCTATTTTCCCGCCAGAATCCGCCATCTTGGATGACGTCATGCACTGTTGCCAAGCCTACATGCCGCCATCTTGGATGCTGTCATTGGCACCATCTTGAATAAATTTGGCAACAGTGGAAAGTGGGGCAGCACTAACCTTGTCCCACTACTAATGATAAGAAGAAGCAAAGCGGATCTCACCTTAATCGTGTTATTAACAACTTGCCCACAGAACATCATATACCTCGGTACTCATTCTGTGTACAAGGATAAAAGTTGAAGGGAAGGCTAAACAGAGGTGATGCTGAAGCCAATCTATTAGATGTAGTATGGAAGGAACATGACGTCGTTTATGCAAAGTACCCACACACTTTGTCAGACAGACAGAGAATATGGCATAAAGTGGAGGCTAACAGCATTAACGTCAGTGCAAAATTAGCTGCTTCAGCACCGACTGGAGGGATGAAAGTTAAAGTTAAAATGAGCATTGATGTAAGAAGATGAAAAAGAAGAATGTTGGTAACCTGATACACTGAGTAATTAAAACTATTTGAATTAGTCTAAGCCGGGCAGTAGCCTCAAAACAATTCTAGAAATTGCTCCTAAAATTGCTCCAAAACCAAAATCATTCGACAGAGAGCGCATGATACGAACCCTATAAACAGGTGGAGCATTACCTCTCGTTGTGATATTTACGGCATTATCAGCACTTGGAGGATTAAATGGTGCTGTGGTGATGATTGGTAAGGATGTTAATAATACAAAAGCCACTAACTAACAGCTAACGTGACTGGGTGTTTGTGTTGTCCTCATTGTTTCATCATCATTCATGAAAGTGGCGAGATTGGACTGAGCAAAGGTTGGGAATTTGCACGGGTGCTGACAACTGCGCAGTTGAGCGCCCCACAAACCAAACATCAGCATCATCGAACAGCTAACTGAGATGCAAATTCATAATCCTACATGGAACAATCGCACTTTCTGAAAGGAACAGGGTTTATTTAGGATCGTATTTGATCTGTATTTCACAAGGAAATTAAGTTGTCCTTAAACATCTTCCAGCAAGTGCAATTACTATTATTGACTTAGAATATTACGCCAAAAAACTTGAAATGCCACATTTATAGTTTATCCAAAATGTCTAAATGCCAAATATATATGAGAGGGCCATTGTTTATCTCGAATTGGAAATTTAACCTGCTTCACGTTGGGTACCTTACAAGAACAAAGGTAATGTTGAATATTACCAGTACTTAGATATCTTCGGCAGTTTACCACCTCTTCCAGAAATAGTAAGATGTTTCAAAAACTGTAGATAAATTAGCAAGCTCTAGATAAAGTAACAAATCTCTTAGCTTGTATTAACAGAATGAGGACGAACGCCATCAAGCATGGCCTACAGTTTAGTATATCTGGTGAAAACTCGATTAAAACCGCTGTCTTTAACCCAATGATAAATTTATGTAGTCATGCATATAAAACAGCTTTCCTTGGCTTATTTACCTACAATTTCTGACCGAATATTACATAGAAGCATGATAATTTCTGCCTTTATCATCAGATGGTTGGTGAGGAGGTTCTGGACGGAGTTACTTTAAAACACGGAAGTTATGAACTCGACATTACTTCCACCATCTTGTGAGGACAGACAGTTTCACAAATGACCAGGAAGATGACGGTAGAGGAAAGGAAAATATCAGTGTCAAACTGAACAGGAGTTACAAAGATGTTGAGAATGTACATGTTGATTTTAAACTGGATGATAATATATTTATTTATATATTTCTTATTTAGCATGAGCAGATTAGGGACTTACGGTCGTGACTTACATTTGACCAGGAATCACACGTACCAATGGTATTATAAATATATTCATAAGAATAACAGTAATATATGCTCAGTTTTTAGTTCAGATTGAGATGTAACTGGAAAAGAAATCTTAAAGACGTCAAAACATCCAGTAAATATGCAGTAAGTTAACGTCCTATGCGTTAACAGTTCATTCCAAACGCTACTCCTGCATACATGTTACATAAATTCTGGCCTACAGTATGGTCTGACTGTAATATTATTGGAATCACCAGATCCACCCATTTACATGCCAGTCGTGCTAGCATACATTTCAGAGTTGAGTATATTAATTAGAGCTGAGATGGAAATCTTGTCTATTTCACTAGTGAAGAAATAGTTGTTGGACTATACTTAAGGAAATGTAATTGATCTTTTCTTCTTATTGGCAGTTTTCCTTTCATATCCTCTGTACTTCGTCCACCATCAGATGTGTTGCTACTCCAACAAAAAAAAAAAAAAAAAAAAATTCGTAGGCTACTTTTAGTGTCTTATTTCCTAATCTAATTTCCTCCGCGTCACCTAATTTAATTCGAATTCATTCCATTAACCTTGTTTCATATCGTTGGTGTTCATCGTACAATCTTTTTTGAAGACATTGTCCATTACGTCATATTCCAGTATAGGAAATAATGTGCATGTGCCAGCTAAGCTATTTTATGCATTGCATCATAATTTGAAGAGGAAAAGTAGCAGCCTCACAAAGCCATAAATTTATGTATTATATTTATAAGAAACCTAGGTAAAAACTTTCATAGGCTGTCCTTTTTTGATATGTGCTCAGTTCTCTGTACTTTGGTGAAAGTCATCATTTCCATCCACTGTTCATGTATTAGTGGGTCTTCAAGTAAAGTATGCGATATTCAGACAGAATACGTGCCGATAATAGCGAGCACTACTATGGAAATGGCGGTTCATGTGATAAAAACATGTAAAATCTCGGGATCGGTATTCGGCAACCTAACTCTTATAAGAACGAATCTGTGTCACAACAAACTAAGGCTTAGTGAAAGATACCGTCATACAGAGGAACAACATATTTTAATAAAATTCTGTTTTTTTTAATTCTATTTTATTTTCAAAATCACTTGATAAGCCTGTAACATGTTACAAGTGTTTGTACATGAACTTTCAAGCCACACAAAAACTCCCAGAAGCAAGAGAGTGTAGCTCATGTCGCATGTATTATATCCTTGCATCTTGTCAATAGTCTGATACAAGAGTGAAGCATCTTCTCTCAAAAAGAAGCGATCGTTTACCCAAATTAAAATAGTCGTTTTATACTCAGGTATGAAAGGCCTTCATCTTTGCTGATAATGTTAAATTACATCATTTGAGAGTAGAAATGAACTAACGCTTAGATCTGAAATACAGACTGCTTACCTATTTCATTCATATCACTCGGTAGATAGTCTCGAAAACACAGCTCAACGAAAACAATATGATGGCTTATTGTTAGGTAAGAGCTAAACCCATGTTTCATGTAATAAATATCTGACCTTAGATTTTTCTTCTGCGTACAGTTTTTCCACTATGTGACTTGGTTATAAACTCGAAAATTAGGAAAACAAATGTTGTTGGAGCAAAGAAAAATTTCATTTCTTGATATAAACAGGGGTTTACTGAGATATAAACATGAAAACGCTCTTCGCTACATAGCAACTATGCATTCATTCACTTATACTTCATTTATCTCTTCTCTGCAAAAGCATGTAGCATAGCTTGTTCTTTACCTGTTGTGCGTCTCTGTGAAGCGAACAACGGTAGTCTCTCACCGCCTAAGTCTTCCAGCCTCCCCGACACTTTTTCCTTACTTTGATGTTTTGATGGAAGCGCTTACGTTGTTCCTTACTGACATCACTTTCAAGGGAAAATCAAATTACTGTTCTATATGTGAACCTTTATGATCATCAGCCCAACTTCTTGAACTTTTACAGCTTCTTGGTTATAACCGAAATAAAATTTGGATGTTTTGTTTCCTCAGAACTCTCCTTAAAAGGCTTTCTTGAAAGCGTTCCTCTCACGTACAATCACTTTCTTTTTTTTTGCAGTGTTAGGACTGAACACGTTTTTCGAATGGCAGATCCAGTTCCTCCGCTCGATTTCACTTCTCATAGGTAAGGAAATTTCTCTCATAAAAACTTGATAATTCTGCATGTTAGACTAAGGGCATTACAAGGTATTTTATTCCGTCCAGTGCAATGGGTAGAGGTGGTAACAGAATTTTTTACACATGAGATTCTTGTGCAAAGACGTCCTCTTGTCCAGTCTTCAAATATTTTCTTGCAGTTAGTTTAATCTCCATTCACTTCGATGCCTTGCCCTTCTGTTCCCTTCGCACAAGAAAGACGGGTATTTAGAAGGACAGTTTCCTGGCCAAGGAGCATAAATGAGACTGGTACATCGTTAAAAACATATCAACCTTATTCAAAAATAAATCACGTTTTTCCTACCTTTCCTTCATGTGTACGCATGTTTAATAGTTGGTGATGCATAAGTGCTGCTGTCATGTATTGAAGCAGCCTTTAGACTACAGATTTTTGTACTCCATTCTAAATTCATTCATCAAATCAGAAATATCTGAGCAATGTCTCTTATAAATCTAAATGATTGTTTCTAACGCCAACAAGTTCTTTTATTTTAACCTTAAACCAAAGAATTCAGCTTTTTTCAGTACATCCAAATCCTTAGCCAAATCATTCATTCCATTTTGCCTAAATACCTAGGGTTTCAAATTTTAGAATATATAATCAATTTCGACACGAATTTGTTCATTTGCATTAAACTGGGTATCACTACAGAATCTAAAACTGCTGGTGACTTTGCATGGGGGCTTAATTAAATTTATGTGATTGAAAATACTTTTGTAACTGTCTGTCCGATTACGTAAGTCTCGTAACCGGTTGGCCCTGACTAGAATTGTTACGCTATCTGACTGCAACAAACAATGAAAGAAAATTTTCGTAAACACAGTTAATTAATTAAGTCCCCAGCAACTAAAAAACCTACAAAATCCAAGCACAAATGTAACTGTTCTGTATGTGGGAGTGTGACTGAACGTATGCATCTGGCACGGTTCTTTTCCAACAAGACAAGAATTTTTAAATACCAACTATACAGACGTAACAAAAGAAAATTAGAAAACTATAATTACGCAAGAAAACCAGAATTCCACTCTAATCCAAGAACACAAGCCAGATGCTTTGTTGACTGAACCTGTAGTGACACATTATTTCAGATAGACAATTAATAAAAAAAAACATTATAAATTTTACCTTCATATATATTGACGAAATGCACTCATTACAATAACATCTGCTATCTCTCCCATCAAATAACTACATAAAACAAGGAGCAACACTCTTTACTACCACATCTCACTCCGACTTCACGACAATCACGAGCTCTTAACACACACTGTGCTCTCTACTAGCACTGACTGCCACGAACTCTCAACAACCACTGTCCTCTACGAGCTCTCTGGTAGCACTGACTGCCACGAACTCTTAACACGCACTGTGGAGGCGGCTTAATAGTACTCTTTGGCGCACTCTCTGGCGCAGTGGCACAGTGTAGCCACCTTTCATATGCCCCTCCTCCACAGGCCAGAATTTGATGGTATTTTTGCCAGCATTGGTGGTGAAAATACCACCAAATTCGTCCACAAAAATACAGACAAAAATAAAAGATAATATTAATACCTAAACATCACATAATTAGTTAAAAATTTTGGCTTTGCACTGACTTTTCACTAACCTAATATATGAAATACAGTAAGCAATACAACTTCTTTTCATACATGTGGCTTTACATAATAGTTTACACAATATACAAAAAAATCAGTTTATACAAATGTTCACATAAAATGCTTTCAATGATTAGTTTATACAAAAAAAAAATACTAACAGGTGACATCTTTTCAGTAGAAGCAGTCCATCAGTTGCACCCAGTAAAGTTTAGCAGGTACACCCAGCAACAAGTCACATTAATTCAGTAGAAGCAGTTCATCAGTGGCACCCAGCAAAGTTTAGCAGGTACACACAGCAACAAGTCACATTAGTTCAGTAGAAGCAGACCATCAGTTGCACCCAGCAATGTTGAGTAGGTCCAGACAGCAACAAGTGACTTCATTTCAGTAAAAACAGTTCATCAGTTGCACCCAGCAATGTTGAGCAGGTGCAGACACCAACAAGTGACATCATTTCAGTAGAAGCAGTCCATCAGTTGCACCCAGCAATGTTGAGCAGGTGCAGACAGCAACAAGTGACATAATTTCAGCAGAAGCAGTTCCATCTGTGGCACCAGTAAAGTTCAAGAGGTACACACAGCAACAAGTCACATTAATTCAGTAAAAGCAGTTCATCAGTTGCACCCAGCAATGTTGAGCAGGTGCAGACAGCAACAAGTGACTTCATTTCAGTAGAAACAGTCCATCAGTTGCACCCAGCAATGTTGAGTAGGTGCAAACACCAACAAGTGACACCATTTCAGTAAGAGTAGTCCATCAGTGGCACCCAGCAATATTGAGTAGGTGCAGACAGCAAAAAGTGACTTCATTTCAGTAGAAACAGTTCATTAGTTGCACTCAGCAATGTTGAGTGCAGGTGCAGACACCAACAAGTGACATCATTTCTGTAGAAGCAGTCCACCAGTGGCACCCAGCAATGTTGAGTAGGTGCACACAGCAATAAGGGACATCTTTTCAGTAGGAGCAGTCCATCAGTGGCACCCAGCAATGTTGAGTTGATGCAGACAGCAACCAGTGACTTCATTTCAGTAAAAACAGTTCATCAGTTGCACCCAGCAATGTTGAGTTGGTGCAGACAGCAACCAGTGACTTCATTTCAGTAAAAACAGTTCATCAGTTGCACCCAGCAATGTTGAGTAGGTGCAGACAGCAACAAGTGACACCATTTCAGTAGAAGCAGTCCATTAGTGGCATCAGCAATGTTGATCAGGTGCACACAGCAACAGGGGACATCTTTTCAGTAGAAGCAGTCCATCAGTGGCACCCAGCAATATTGAGTAGGTGCAGACAGCAAAAAGTCACATCTCTCTGCAGAAGCAGTTCGATCAAACTCACTAGCACTGATCACACTGTCCATCAAAGTTTATGAGCACAAATTAAACATGTCCTAATGTCACACATCATGTTGAAAAGTGCAGGTAACAGTTCAGAATATTTATCTTCACTAATCAGACAGTTCAGGCATGAACAATAGTTGGAATACACATACAAATGCTTTTACAGTAACATACAAATCATAACAAACACACAAATGATGTCAGATAATTGTCCTATTAACTATTACAATACACAAATACCAATAAACCTATAATATTTATGGGTGTCAGTGCAAGCCACTACAAACAAATAAAATAATATTTAGGAGATAGGTGGGTAGGATTAGGAAAGGAAAACACACAAAACACACAAAACACACTCACTCATCTTTCATCCACATTAAGTACTACTGTGTAATTGAATAGTGTTAACTGTGTAAATGTAATTCTGTCAAAATCTGATGTTCATCATGTGTATCAAGTAGTACTGGCAGCAATGTATAACAGTCAATAATAGTTAGTCAACGTCATAGTCATCATGTCAAGACCAATGTTTGCCAAGCCAGATCAAAATGTACTGTTGTTGAACAACTGTCAGTGAGCCAAGATATGCAATTACTTCCTCTCTCCAAAAAAAAGTATATACTGCTTAGTGATTTAACAAAGTGTATGCATAGACTATCTTCCTTCTATTTTAGTGTTCTAGTCTGCTCTCTTCATCCTCCTTGTTCCATAAGACCAACAAAAAAAAAAATATGCTCCTCACTTACTTTACCTCTTATACACCAAAACTCCAATAATCATACCTCAATAATACGTCGATAAATATAAACCTCAGCACCAATATCATTTCACTTCCATAACAACTCAACTTCATATAATCTCTATACCTCAATAATACGTCGATAAATATAAACCTCAGCACCAATATCATCTCACTTCCATCACAACTCTTTCCTCTAGTCAGTCTCCTCGAACAAGTACAGATAAAATCCTAATGCAACTTCAAGTCAGCATCCCATACAATCCGAAGACACATTGTCAACACACAACCTCTGTGTAATCCATCTGACCCAAATTTTCTACTCATTATAAATTATAAGATACATTTTGGTTCCTTGTCCATCATTAAATAAAAGAAATGCATACCTGACCTCTAACAGACTTAGTTCGAATAACTCTCACTAATTAAGTACGATTACGGAGTGTGAATAATCATAATGTTTCATAGTGTGTACACCACTTCAAGAATCATAGCAGAAGCAAACATGTGGAGTATTTTTTGTGTCAAGTGTCACTTCCTATTTCAATTGCTCATGAAAAATGCAGTGTAATAACTGTTAATGGTCTAAACCTAGTATTGGTATGTCATGTCGTTAGCTTCCTTCCTATTAGCATAAATTTATACAGCTTCCATAAAACCTCAGCTCATGTGACTTCAATGACTTTCTTGTACTAATGTCGTTCGTCGAATTATAGCAGTTAATTTTCTTATCTTAAAAATGTAAGGCACTGAGCGTAAGCAAAACAAGCAATAGCGAGTAAATATACCAGTGGAGAACAGAATGTCAACAAGTGTATGCAGCACAATTCTTACAACGAGGCTCTGCCAAGCAAACAATCTATAATTAACACCATACTGTAACCTAAACTCTATGTTTATACACAGTATATCAGCATTTCTATACACCAAATTAAAGAGCAGTTATGGCAACAAAACAGAAATGTGTAAATATGTAATCCATGCAAAAAGCAGCAAACATATATCTTACGTAATAAACAAGTCATTAGCATCATATCAGCATAAGCAAATAAATGTTCATATGTCATCCTAATAAATAAACATGAAGGCGCAAGCAGATAAATCACAAAGTATAACTTACATACCTAAACACATCAGCACAATAAATCAGGTTACAATTATAATTCAAATAAATAAGCACAGCAGACCCATAATAAGAAAATATGACATCAGTGAAAAAGCATAGCAGCCAAGCGATGCATAATATATACAAGTCACAACCCAGTTCATTAATAATCATTGTCAAAATCAGTTAACATACGCGAGCACGTCGCTTCACAAGTAAATCCATAGAACATGAAATTAGCACAAAGTATGAATCACGTAATCGCGAGTAGCAAATTACGTCTAAAGTACGTACCTAAGTGGAAATATGTTACCTGAAAATGAACTCAATTAATAGTTACCTTTTTTTTTTTTTTTAGTTTATTACTTTCTTCTTCGAAATTACATTCTTCCTGAAATTTTCTCGATAGCAAGTCGTCTTAACGTCGGACACGCACAGAATTTACCTGAAGGTCTTAAATACTTTATACACCGTATCCTGCAAAATACTGAATGTTAATATCAGAATTCATCAAGTCACTATAGCTTTATACTGAATTTAGTCGGAGAAATTAGACTGTGTATTTGTTTACGGCTGTCAGTGCATTCGCACTGAGCGCTCGATCAGCTGTGGGCGCGTGACGTAGGAAGCTATTGTTCGCGGTCAACGACTGCCTTGTGCGGCGCGCAGACTTCACTGTTGCTTTGAGTATGTGCCGCCGCCAAAACACAGCGCGGTATCCTTGTACTCTCCGCATGTTTACATCTAGCTGTTAGTTTCTCACAAGTATGTCATTCCACAAAAATCTTTACGTTTGATATATGATGTATTCCTTTAGAGCGTCGTGATTTAAGAGTTTCTACTTCGACAGTGTTATCATGAATAATTTTGCGAATTCTATATGGACCGTTATAAAGCAGAAAAAATTTGCGACACAAGCCTTTTCCTTTGTGAGACAAACGGTGGGACTTAATTAATACCTTCTGACCAACTGACAAGAATTTTGAACGACCAGGACGCTTAGCTGATTTCTCTCTTCTAGCAGCCGCAGATGCAATATTTCGTAGAGCCAGGTTGACAACTTCAGAATGCCGCAGTTTCCGTGAAGGCGGAAAAGGAACTATTTCAGAAATGCGATTTGTCGGTGCTTTATTTTTTAATATCAATAGAGGCGGTAAAGAAGTTGAATCATTAGGGAGTTCATTCAGAATGTTTTGAAAAATATGAAGATACTGATCCCAAGTTCTGTGATTCTGATGACAATAAAGACGGCACAATTTATTGATTTCCTTCATCCATCTCTCTGAAGCATTAGATTGAGGGTGAAAAAGTGAAATGAAAATTGGTTTAATTTTACGACGCTGTAGAGTACGAAGCCAAATTTTAGAACGAAACTGTGATCCATTATCTGATATAACCTTGTCAACATGACCAACTTCTTTAAGAAAATGTTTGATAAAAGCGTTGGATACTGAACGAGCTGTTGCTTTGCGTAACGGTGTAAAACACACATATTTTGATGTCAGTTCCACTGCTACGAAAATGTACGCAAAACCATTAGTAGAACGAACCACTGGACCAAACAAATCAACTGCAGCCATCTCCTTTAATTTCGCTGGAATGATGTGAAACAACGGTGCTCTGTGAGAAATCGTTGGAGGCTTAGCCATTTGACATAATTTGCATTTGGCAAGAACAGATCGAATACGTTTTTCCATATTACTGAAGTAGCAATTTTCTCGTAATTTATGAAAGCATTTTCGGGGACCAAAGTGTGCATAACTGAAATGCGTATACCAAATCAGCTTATTAACCCACTCATCAGGAATACAAACTAGCCAAACAGAGCTGTCGACCGATTTTCGTTTAAAAAGAACTTTCCAGATAGATCGCAAAAACGAGGTGTGGCCAAATCGTCCAATCTAACAAAGCGTCGAAGAAAATTAGAGACACCAAGGAAACTACGAACGTCACGCCTTGTGCTAGGAACAGCACAATTACGAATAGCGTCTAATTTCTCTGGATCAGGATGAATACCTTCTGTAGAAATAATGTGACCGAGAAATTTCACCTGAGAACGACCAAATTCAGATTTTTCTAAGTTCACTGTAATGCCAACTCTTGCAAAGATACGTAACAATGAATCCAAAATTTTGTTGTGCTCACTCCAAGAACGTTTAACAATAAGAATGTCGTCAACATATGAAGTAATATTGTCACGAAGATAAACAGGTAAAATTTCATTTAAGCTACGAATGAATGCTGCTGAAGGTACAATAAGTCCAAATGGTAATTTACGAAATCACTTTTAGGTACATTAGTCAAATCCGGTTATTGTTTACTTACTCACTAGATAGATTGATAGTCGAAGAGTTGTTTTGACAGATGCAAAGAATAGTAAAAGAGTAGGCAGCGGTCCAGAAAACTAAAAGAGAAATAGCACCACTACAGCTCGGGGCCCTATGCTCGCTACGGCACATATTCACTTAGAGTAGTGAATCCCCTGAGGACTTTAATAGCTGCACATAATTTCCAGTTTGTGACTTTGTGGCACATCTGGCGGAAGTGCGTACATAATTTGATCTAACCATGCACATGGATGTATGTCGTTCTTCGAATTGCGAAATATCTTAATCTTCCAAACAGTTAAAAAGTGTTTATAGTCAATGTTTTCGCCTCGTGGCGACAAAGACCTACCGCGTCTGTCCCAGTCCGAATGTCGATTATTGTAAAGTTCGCGCGCCTGGCGCTCTCTTGTTGCATCCCGTAAATGAAACAATTTATTTTCTTCAAACCCCTCTGCTATCTGTGATTCTAAATTTCCTTTGCCGTCTTTTCCTACGATTTCGCCCTCAATCTGTTTGACTTGCTTTTTTAAAGCCTCAAATTCCCTTTTCACGCGTTCATTAAATTTTCCCTGATTCTCAACATGCTTATTTATGTTCTGATACTCTTCGGTTTCTGCAAATGGTAATGGAGCTGTATCATCCGAATCTCTGTCCCCATGTAAACTAAGATTTGTCAATTTGTCTGAAATCTCCTCAACTCTTTCCGATAAGTCATCTAATTGTTCTTTCTGTTTATTTACGTCTTCTGTAAGTGTCGCGACTCGGGATTCGGTATTGTCACATTTGGTAGTTAACTGTTCACACTGTTGCGTTAAGTTATTTATTCTGTCATTTGGTACGGATTCCTCGGTTCCTTCAATTATTTCTTCCTTATCTTGTGCACGCTGTGAATTTAGCTCTGAAAAATTCTGTACTAACACGCGATCTCTTTCTTCCTGTTCTCTATCCTGTTCCCTTTGTCTGATTTCTACTGCAATTAATCTATTATTGTGAGCATTCAAAATCGGTTGCACTTCTTCTCTAATTTCTTTCTTTAATTCATCTTTCATATTTTTGAAACATGTTCCTATTCGTGAATCTATCCGAGTTTCCATTGTTCCCATATCAGTTTTTAATTCAGCCCGTAAAGTTCCCATCTGTGTTTTAATTGTTCCCATCTCAGTTTTAATTGTTCCCATCTCAGTTTTTAATTCAGATTGAAAATTTAATATTACACTCATCAACTGCTCCATATTAACTTGTTCTAAATTCTTTTCGCCCCTAACATCTCCCGCAAAACTAACTTCCTTCGTCACAGCTGTAAGGCTATCTGTGTTTGATACTATTTCAGAATCTTCTGTCGTTAATCTCAGATTCTGTAAATTTTCGGATTGAGAAAAATTTTGAAATGGTTCCGGACTATTTTCCCGACTTATCAAATTGTTTTCCACTACATTATTCATGACACTGTCTTCCTCTGTTGGCGAGTTCGCCATGTCAACAATTTCGTTATTCTCACTATTCATCATTTTTGCCTTTTTCATTGATCGCGTAATCATTTGCAAAACATACAAAGAATTCGTCACTGTACGAAAATTACACACGGTGACTCTTTATCTCAACAATACCATTCAAATGCAATGACTCCCTCAAACACGATCAATCGAACAATTGAAATAATTGCACAAAATTGTCAAACGCGTATACAAGGCAATAAAAAAATTAAATTTTGAAAAATACCATTAGAAGAATGACAATTACCAAATCTACACATGCAAAATAGACTACAATTACTAACTACAAATTACTACAACAATACTACAGTCTACAATTTTCACAATCAGAAAAATCCAAGGGACGATCCGAAGCAGCGGTCGCCACGTGCATGGGGGCTTAATTAAATTTATGTGATTGAAAATACTTTTGTAACTGTCTGTCCGATTACGTAAGTCTCGTAACCGGTTGGCCCTGACTAGAATTGTTACGCTATCTGACTGCAACAAACAATGAAAGAAAATTTTCGTAAACACAGTTAATTAATTAAGTCCCCAGCAACTAAAAAACCTACAAAATCCAAGCACAAATGTAACTGTTCTGTATGTGGGAGTGTGACTGAACGTATGCATCTGGCACGGTTCTTTTCCAACAAGACAAGAATTTTTAAATACCAACTATACAGACGTAACAAAAGAAAATTAGAAAACTATAATTACGCAAGAAAACCAGAATTCCACTCTAATCCAAGAACACAAGCCAGATGCTTTGTTGACTGAACCTGTAGTGACACATTATTTCAGATAGACAATTAATAAAAAAAAACATTATAAATTTTACCTTCATATATATTGACGAAATGTACTCATTACAATAACATCAGCTATCTCTCCCATCAAATAACTACATAAAACAAGGAGCAACACTCTTTACTACCACATCTCACTCCGACTTCACGACAATCACGAGCTCTTAACACACACTGTGCTCTCTACTAGCACTGACTGCCACGAACTCTCAACAACCACTGTCCTCTACGAGCTCTCTGGTAGCACTGACTGCCACGAACTCTTAACACGCACTGTGGAGGCGGCTTAATAGTACTCTTTGGCGCACTCTCTGGCGCAGTGGCACAGTGTAGCCACCTTTCAACTTAAGACAAAGAAGATCTGTATCGCGGCCTACTGTCAGAATGGCTGATGGAAGTCTATGGTACCTACTTACTCCTATATATTTTAGATGCAAGCAGTAACATCGACTCCACCAGAGTAATAATCGTTAGAATGATACCTTTACTCCCTCAACAGTACTGGAATATCAAATACACAGAAGAGCCAAAGAAATTGGTGCGCCTGCCAAATATAGTGTAGGGCCCCTGAGGGCACTCATAAGTGACCTACCACTACCTGGCATGGACTCGACTAATGTCTGATGTAGGGCTGGAGAGAATTGACACTATGAATCCCGCAGGGCTGTCCATAAATCCGTAAGAGCATGAGGGGCAGGAGATCTCTTATGCACAGCACGTTGCAAGGCATCCCAGATATGCACAGTAATGTTCATACCTGGGGAGTTTGATGGTAATCGGAAGTGTTTAATCTCTGAAGAGTGTTCTTCGAGCCACTCTATAGAAGTTAAGAAGGGTGGAGGGGGTGATGTCACAGTGTCCTGTTGGAATTGCTCCAGTCCGTCGGAATGCACAATGGACATCAATGAACGCATTTGATCAGACAGGATGCTTACGTACGTGTCACTTGTCAGAGTTGTATCTAGACCTACCAGGAGTCCCATATCACTCCAACTGTACACGCCCCACACCATTACAGAGGCTCCATCAGCTTCAACAGTCCCCTGATGACATGCAGGGTCCATGGATTCATGAGATTGTCTCCGTACCCGTACACGTCCATCCTCTGGATACAATTTGAAACAAGACATGTCCGGCGAGGCAACATGTTTCCAGTCATCAACAGTCCAATGTCGGTGTTGACGGGCCCAGGCGAGGTTCACTTAAATCTTGATAACCTACCATTGTAGCAGCAGTAACAGACCTAATAACTGCACCAGACACTTGTGGTCTTATGTAGACGTTGCCGACCACAGCACCGTATTCTGCCTGTTTACATATCTCTGTATTTGAATATCAGTTTCTTTGGCCTTTCAGTGTATAATGGCAAACGCCTCCTCTTTGACCATTTTCAGAGATCTTCGAGATACACACATTTTTTCCTTGTACGGGACACACTTTTTATCCTGTTCAGTCTGTATCCTTCGTGTACTAAATCTGTGATGTTACTCTGATGTTTATTAATTACAAACTTACCACGCGAGAACAAAAGCTGCTGAACGGTATAAAAGTGAATGAGAGGGCTGGTAGAGTGGGTCGTAACAAGTATATTTCACGTAGCAACCCATGGCCGCACCGCTTATCGTGCAGCGCTAGGCGTCGTTTAACAGCGTAGCGCACTGCTGTGATCGTAGGCAGACATCATGCCATCCGAGCCATCATAGTAGCTGGTCTGCAGGGCAACTAGTTCAATGTGTTTGTGACATCAAGGTAAGAGGGACGTCGGGTTAAAGTTTACGACCGTTATTTGCAAACGCTGTAGTCGACATCGTTAGGGATATTCCAGGCGGGACAACACTTAGAGTTTTCCGCCTCCTACTGGGACGTGAACGCGTTGCTTTTGAGTGTGCAAATACCTGTTTGATAGGTGTTGCATAGGGGCAGCACCTGTACGCGCTGCGGAGTCCGGGTCGCCCTGCGTCAGTTCGTCATCAAATGGGGACACTCTCTTACTTGTCACTGTGTGGAGCGAACGGGAAACAGAGCGCTATTCTTCAGAGGAAATGGCTGACATGCACTGTGCTTACGGAGCAGCGGATGGAAATGGCTACGCTGTCCAACGTTTGCGCGTTCGGCGGTTTCCGATTCCTCGAGTGCCAGATCCACAGATCCCTAGGAGAGATAGGTTCACTTGACGTACGTTTCTCACTGTCCAACGTTTCTCACTGTCCAACGTTTGCGCGTTCGGCGGTTTCCGATTCCTCGAGTGCCAGATCCACAGATCCCTAGGAGAGATAGGTTCACTTGACGTACGTTTCTCACTGTCATGCATTTAAGGCCTACTTCTAAACCGGGTGTATTCATTTTGTGTTACAAGTGCGAAGGTCTGACGGACGCGGTCGTCAACGCACAGTGCGTACACTGGGAGTTGAAGAGGAGGCGTTAGCGCAGCTGGAAAACACACCCTGAAGAAGTATGTGGCATGTTGCACGGGAAATGGGTGTAAGCCATTCCACAATTTGGCGTGTGTGGCACGAAGTTGATTTGCACCCCTATCAACTTCAGAAGATTCATGCTCTTAACCTAGACGGTTTTCCACGACGAATTGAGTTCTGCCAGTGGTTTCTACTAAGATGTGCCACTCATGAGGCATCCTTTACATGAGAGGCTATATTCAACAGCCACAGTTAACACGTGTGGGCACGGGAAAATCTGTATGCCGCCTTTGTTCGTGGTCACCAAGTTCGCTTAGCTGTCAACATTTAGCCCGGCTTGGTAGCCAATAATCTCGTTGGTCCATACATGTTACCTGTTGTGGTTGGCAGGAGAGCCAACACCGTGTTACTAGAGAAAGCCGAAAGGCACGCGTTTTAGCTCACGCAGGCTGGCGTGAGGTCTGGAACAGGACAAGGAAATTAGAATTTAGAAAAAAACGGACGTAGCTGGTGGAATACTTAACTTTAATCCATTAATGGTGAACGTCGCTCTTGACGGTACATTATTCACAGTATCAATAGTAACTGGTAATGGCGCCTTGCTAGGTCGTAGCAAATGACGTAGCTGAAGGCTATGCTAACTATCGTCTCGGCAAATGAGAGCGTATTTTGTCAGTGAACCATCGCTAGCAAAGTCGGTTGTACAACTGGGTCGAGTGCTAGGAAGTCTCTCTAGACCTGCCGTGTGGCGGCTCTCGGTCTGCAATCACTGATAGTGGCGACACGCGGGTCCGACGTATACTAACGGACCGCGGCCGATTTAAAGGCTACCACCTAGCAAGTGTGGTGTCTGGCGGTGACACCACATTACCCTAGCGACTGAACGAAAACAGATTCTTAATCGTATTACAAGAAACTCTGCTAGAGTTATTGGAACATGTTCCACTCAACGTGCGGCAGCGAATGTGGTATCAGCATGATGGTGCACCTTACGCACTCCGCACAAGCAGTGCGAATGCGTTTGGATGAAAGCTTTTGAGAGAACTGAATAGGGCGCGGTGGGCCGTGGTCATAGCCTGCACATTTCCCCGACTTGACGCCCATTGACTGTTTCTTCTGGGGTCACCTGAGATCTGTAGTCTATGAAACATTCATTGAGATTGATGAAGAGCTGATAGCGCGCATTGTGGCAGCCTCCAACGCAATTTCCATTTCGACAGGACTGTTTGAAAGAGTGTGGCAATCACTTCAGCTCGCTGCAAGTCATGCATTCGACCAGGAGAGCGTAATTTCGAGCACATTGTGTGACTGTTTACAAATGAAGGTTATAAAGCTTCACCCAGACTTCTCATCTACCTTGATGCCACAAACGCATTGAAAACGTTGCCCTGCAGAACTGCTACAATGATGGTTCGGATGGTACGTTGTGTGGCTACCATCTTGGCGGCGTGCGACGCTGTGCTACGACGCCTAGTGCCATACGCTAAGGGGTGAGGACATGAAGTGCTTATATATACTGTCTCCTTTCGTACCTCTTGTCTCTTTTCATACCTATATTGATTGCTCTTGTACCGTAGTAATTTTTGCTACTAGTGAGACGCATTCTAGGACGTTTCATTACTAGGTTGGAATTGGAACTTAGGGTTATTATTTATTGATTCTGGTTTGGTTGGTATCCACTAATTCACCAGTTATATTATGTAATGGAGAGACAAACCCAATTGTGATTCACGACTGGAATTCAGTAGTAGGAAGATGAAGAAAAAGGAAAAATAGTAGTAGAATATGATCTGGTAAAAATTAATGAAAGCAGAGGAGGCGTCCTAGTACAATTTTGCACAGAGTATAATTAAATCGTCGCTAACATTTTGTGCAGTAATAATGAAAGAAGGCTGGTAACGTGGATGCGGCCTGGAGATGCTGGAAGGTTTCTGACTGATCATACAAAGGAAAGAATAGAGATGTAGGATACAGATTTTTGACTTTAAGACATTTCCAGGGGCAGATGTGGACTTTGACCGGTAAGCGTAACTGAGGTGACCGATGAACAGACCCCAGCTGTTAATGAATCGTGAAACGAAAGCTGACCACATCGCGCATCATGATGGAATGGGGGCACTTGCTCAATAGGGAAACTTCACATGTTGAGGTTCAATAAGAAGTTTGACGTTAGGGAAGAACTTCGTAACGACCTTCATTCATGAAAAGAACCGAATGAAGAGAGAGTTCAGGCGGCAGCGGATGCTGTTGTGGGCAGAATATCTACCACAGTAACGAATGAGACAGGTTTGAACATAAACGTGATTGTTACTAGTTTTTTCGAGAGGATAACCGACACGATATATGTACTGAAGCTGCAAGTAATGAGGGTGTTGGGCAAGAGGCACTGTATTAGTAGTGTGTAGAGGTGTTGGGCCTGACGGGAGGCCTGCTGGGGTAGTCTCCGCAATTGCGATGACCGCTGTGTCCGGATGGCTTAGTTGCCGGCACGGTAGGTCAGCATTTTCAGTCAGAGGGTTAGCTGACCTCTCTAATTAAAAAAAAACTGGGGGAACAGATCAACGATGAACTTGAATGAATGTCATGGAATGTCCGCCCTGAACAAATGCGACGATCCAAAGCGAAAACAATGACAAAATGAAATTAAAAAGAAAGTGTTCAGAGCATCTGCTTGGTAAGTTGGAGATCCGGGTTCTAATCCCAGTCTAAGATTCGAAAATTTTCAACTTTCACCATTGCTTACAATCAGTGACGACTCGCAGCCAGTTTCTGTAATTCCCTTGTGTCTTAATTCATAATGGCTGTTGGATCAAATTTGTGTCTGTTCTTTCGGACACACACACACACACACACACACACACACACACACACACACACACACACACACACACATATATATATATATATATATATATATATATATATATATATATATATATACTCCTGGAAATTGAAATAAGAACACCGTGAATTCATTGTCCCAGGAAGGGGAAACTTTATTGACACTTTCCTGGGGTCAGATACATCACATGATCACACTGACAGAACCACAGGCACATAGACACAGGCAACAGAGCATGCACAATGTCAGCACTAGTACAGTGTATATCCACCTTTCGCAGCAATGCAGGTTGCTATTCTCCCATGGAGACGATCGTAGAGATGCTGGATGTAGTCCTGTGGAACGGCTTGCCATGCCATTTCCACCTGGCGCCTCAGTTGGACCAGCGTTCGTGCTGGACGTGCAGACCGCGTGAGACGACGCTTCATCCAGTCCCAAACATGCTCAATGGGGGACAGATCCGGAGATCTTGCTGGCCAGGGTAGTTGACTTACACCTTCTAGAGCACGTTGGGTGGCACGGGATACATGCGGACGTGCATTGTCCTGTTGGAACAGCAAGTTCCCTTGCCGGTCTAGGAATGGTAGAACGATGGGTTCGATGACGGTTTGGATGTACCGTGCACTATTCAGTGTCCCCTCGACGATCACCAGTGGTGTACGGCCAGTGTAGGAGATCGCTCCCCACACCATGATGCCGGGTGTTGGCCCTGTGTACCTCGGTCGTATGCAGTCCTGATTGTGGCGCTCACCTGCACGGCGCCAAACACGCATACGACCAATGACTCTCATCGCTGAAGACGACACGTCTCCATTCGTCCCTCCATTCACACCTGTCGCGACACCACTGGAGGCGGGCTGCACGATGTTGGGGCGTGAGCGGAAGACGGCCTAACGGTGTGCGGGACCGTAGCCCAGCTTCATGGAGACGGTTGCGAATGGTCCTCGCCGATACCCCAGGAGCAACAGTGTCCCTAATTTGCTGGGAAGTGGCGGTGCGGTCCCCTACGGCACTGCGTAGGATCCTACGGTCTTGGCGTGCATCCGTGTGTCGCTGCGGTCCGGTCCCAGGTCGACGGGCACGTGCACCTTCCGCCGACCACTGGCGACAACATCGATGTACTGTGGAGACCTCACGCCCCACGTGTTGAGCAATTCGGCGGTACGTCCACCCGGCCTCCCGCATGCCCACTATACGCCCTCGCTCAAAGTCCGTCAACTGCACATACGGTTCACGTCCACGCTGTCGCGGCATGCTACCAGTGTTAAAGACTGCGATGGAGCTCCGTATGCCACGGCAAACTGGCTGACTCTGACGGCGGCGGTGCACAAATGCTGCGCAGCTAGCGCCATTCGAAGGCCAACACCGCGGTTCCTGGTGTGTCCGCTGTGCCGTGCGTGTGATCATTGCTTGTACAGCCCTCTCGCAGTGTCCGGAGCAAGTATGGTGGGTCTGACACACCGGTGTCAATGTGTTCTTTTTTCCATATCCAGGAGTGTATTATGTTACGAAAATGACTGCACCTGGTTGGACACCCAACAACAGTACAAACAGTTGATTCGCGGAGATAGCCTACGATTATGTATGTTTAGATTTCAGTAACTTGGAAACATACAACAGAATTGAGAACGTGAGAGACTATGTAACTGCAAATAAGAAAGTTAGTTATTTTAGTACAACAGAGTAAATGATGTTAACACAAAATAAACAAAATGTAAATGACATGTGTAATATAGCGAGACTTTACACAAATGACAAAGAAAAAATAAATACATAAGTCAGTTTCAAAAGGCGGTTTCAAAATTAGTGTATCTGTTGTGTGTGATCTTTCGTCAATATTAGATTTTCGATGAGAGTGACCTTCTACCCCAGCACACATACAATATGGTGATGTCCCTTAAAAGATTACCTTTCACCTAATAAAATAAATACAGCAAGGTGCACAAGAATAGGAATTTACAAACACAAAAGTTTTTAAGTCTCCTACTGCTCCCTGCTCAAGAGACTTCAGGGAGTCCAAAAATTACCTTTAACATAAGACGGACATATAAACACAGCACTACACTCAAGAGGTGTGTAACAAGTTGGAAAATGCAGGTGTAGTAAGTGAGGTGTTGCTCAGAGAAGGGCTAGCTCTGTACTTCACATCATCAGTGGTGGCAGCGGTGTCGGGACAGGACCTGCCTCCAGTCTATGGCAGTAACAGATAGGCATCAGGCCTACTGACAGACCAGAGATGGGGCAGTGGATGACAAACAGTTGCTCTTGTTGAAGACAGTCCTCCAGCGGCAGTGGTCAGTGTCGTGGCAAGTGCCTGGAGACATCAATCGCTTGGTCCGGCACTCTCCAGTCCCTCCTTTCTGGTTGGCAGCAATGTTACGTTTAGGTCTGGTCCCTCAAGACTCCTGTGTCAGACCGTGGTGGTCCCAGGTGGTTTCGTGACGTCAGAGGCGAACCTCTGTTACCTGTTGGCTACAGGTGAGGCACCCTTGCAGTTCATTTCTAACTTTCTGCATGGTGTCTGTTGTTCTATGACGTGTCTCCCTACTACTTTCGCGCAGCGACGCTCTGAGCGTGTTTTTTAGGGAATTGACTAGTTTGAACCTGGGCCCTGTTGCTGGCAAGAAGACGCCAGACCACACATGACATGTAGAGTTCAGAAGAGTTCTGTGAGACTAGCGATGATATAACCAAATACTTAATGATTTCATCGTCAGCTACACTGCACCCCCTGTAAAAGAATCTTAATACTAACTAAATTTAGTGGAAGGGGTTCAAGGCTTTCCTATTTTTAGTTAGCTGGTAAAATAACGTCGAAAAAGCAGTTAAGTTTACCACTGGAAATTTTATTCTACTCACACAACATTGTTTATAAATTGCACTATTGATAAAAGAAAATGTTTTAATACAGGATTATAAAAACCAACTGCGTTCAATAAAAATGTGAACGGATATCCCCTGTATGGGTTTCCAAGTTCTACAATGAATCAAGGGATGACCTATACACATATTATATCTAAAATATAGGTTTAAATTAAGTTTCACATAAGAAAAAACTGTCAAAATGGTTTACAGTGACCCTCAATTATCTTTAATTACTTATCTAACTTGTCGTAAATTACAGTGTCTGATATGGCTTCTCAATAATTATATAACAGAAAAATCATCGCGTTTCAGATTTTAACTTACGTAGCAAATGTGAATACCATGAGCTTCAATTGACGATCGACACTAGTATTACGTAAAAAGGGCATGTAACAGATGAAACTTCTGCAGTTCTAAGTGAAGCCTTATGCGCTCAAAAATGCGGCATCGCATGCGTTCATTACCTAGTCGGTGTTCATCAGGGGGCGGCAGACGGCACAGCTCCCCGCACCTTGCCGTCTCGGAAGCAACTCTTTCTCCTTACTACAATTTACCGAAATTGGTTTACAAAAAACTATCTGGCTGTGTTTTCATCTGACCAATCAGGGTCTCATTGTTAACCTTCAGCTCCGCCTACAAAAATTCTGTCTATCCAATGAGAAACGTTATACTTTTCGTGGTGGGGCAATGTTTTTAACGTTTGGAACGTAACACAGACGCGAAAAAGTCTCACGCTAAAACTTGCGGCTGGTGTGGCCCTTTTAGTGTTATCGTAAGATCCATACTGTTCTTCTGGAGGGCTCTAGCTTTTAACATGGGCTGGGGGGTGGTCCTGGAGGTTAGCTAGCGACGTGGGTGTCCGTCCCTTATCGTAGGGCCTTCTAGCTTAACACGGTTCTGCTCTCGGCTTTTGTTCTCGTTTCTCCCCTCGGAACTGTGTCTGTCTCACGGTGGGAAGGTATGACATGCTTTTAGGCGTTCTTGTGTTAGTCTGTGGTATTCCATTTGCTCACTCGTTACTCGTACTACTTTGGTTAACTTAATGTCACGATTTATTCGGAGCTATGTGACTTACTACTGGATTTGCTTATCATGTCAGGGTTTCCATGGAAGGTGTTGGATTTGCCTGAAACCTTACATATCATCACCCTTTGAACTTAATTTTTGCACTGAATTTAGGCAATGATTGAATCGTTGTCTAAGTCAGTCAAAAATTATTCCTTTATCTAAATTTTGTTGCCACATTATTCTGGTTCTATGCTAGTTTGTATTACTATTTTATATTTTTATATTCTTCCACATTATTCTCAAAAATATGTCTATATTGACAAGAGAAGAATACTTTTATTCTATTATAATTATTATTTTTTAATTATTTTCTTTCTTTATTTAAGTGTGAAGTTTGTTTTTTAAGAAGTTTGTAATCCAAAGTGAGGAGTTTTTCACATCGATTTTCATTGAAATATTTTTTTTTATAAATGTAGTAATTAAGTAAAATCTATACCTAACACATTTTCTAAATATCATGTACAAGTAAAATGTTTTTGATTCTAGATACTCATTTCAACATTGTTACACTAACAAATAAGAATTATTTCCAAGAACTGCTTTGACAAAGAAATATACATACACAAGTATTGAGATATTATCCTAACAAATGGTACAAATGTTAAAAAAAGGGAAAACACCCAACAAGATAATTTTTATTCTTTGTTTTTATAAGGAGAAAAATAAGTAAAATATAGTTATTCTTTTATTTTTATGAGGAGAAAATAAGTGGCATATAGTTTTAGTGTTTATTATGCCTTACTTTTGTTCTTTATATACTGTCCATTTCAGAACTGATGACTTATTTTTATGGATAGTCTATTTTTTTACTTAAGTCCATAGTTAATGACTGTTATTTTGTAGTTTATTAGCTGTCTTGTGTGCTTAACTTTTTAGTTTTTCACAAGTTTCTTTTGCACAATTCCTACATCACGTAATTAGATTTCACACATTCACATAATCCTATGAATGTTTAAGCATGAGGTTGGCGAATGTTTTTGCACGAAGGTGATGGACTTGAGCGAGATGGACGTCGGCAAGTATATGATGTACAGCTTCGTTTGTTGTTCCTTCTTGGCTTTGCAAGTGTGTGTTGCTGTTGTGGACATCCCATAATGGAATGGAGCTGTGAGTGCAGAATCTCGTGGTTTACTGGCTTTGTATGCATGAAAGTCATCGTTATGTGTCGCTGAAAGCGGTCGTTTTTTGTAGTAATACTTCACAGGCGACTAGTTTACAATTGGATAGGAATTTGGGAAGGTATGTTGTCTATTCTTCACCCATCTTCTATCTTGGTCTCAATCTTGCGAATTTTCAACTTCTGTTCTTCCTGCTTTTTCTCTGCTTCTTACTTGCTTCTTGGTTCTTCTCTGGGGAGGATATGGAAATTTTTATTGATAACTAGTCGCTTTGAAGTTCTCCTCTTAGTAACAGTTTGATAAATTGCTTGGGCGTGTCATTTTTACTTTGTGGAAGTTTTCTTCAATTTCGTGCATCAGCGTGCTGTTTAATAGCAGTATTGTAACTTTTACACATATTTTTATTTTATTTTTTTTCCCCCAGTGGTGGCTTGCCCAAGCGGTCTTCTCGTCGGGCCGTTTTTTGCTCGATCTGCTGAGTCAGGGTGTTCCAAGACCCTCTTGTCCTTCCGTGTTCTGCCAATCTGTGGTTCCGTGTGCTGTCCCAGCAAGGTTCCGCCACCCTGTGGTTCAGCAGATTTACTGCCCACTTCGGCTAACCTCTGTTGGTCTCACTGTCCTTTCCCTTCTCTCGACGCTTCTGCCTTGTAGGAATCGTGTCTTGCTAATTACGTCCTTTTCTTTCTTGATACTTTTTGCATTGCAACTTGTGGGTTGTTGCATCTGATATTTGCTGGAGTTTTTACAATGGTTCTTACAAAAAGTTTTACTTATAATCATCTAACATATGTCTAGTACCTACATTGTTTTACACCTTCTTAAAAAGCCTTACAAATTTTGGCGCCCTTTACATGCTACAATTCTAAGATATTTTGCGTCTTAACTTCTACAGGAACCCTCAAATTCGTATTTTATTTTTATGCAGTGTCATGGTGTATAGCATTTTAGTATTTCATGCTGTTAGACTATCTATGTTTTATCCCTTCATTTTAATTTATGGTACTATTGCTGTTTTTTTTGTTTTGTTTTCATTGAAACTACTTTCTTTTTCCCACCTTCCTCTCTCATCATTCTTCTTTCTCCTGACGATCTTATCTGCAACATAATCTTGAAATATTGTGCTAATTATTTACCAGTAATAAAATTGATCTTCAAATTTTTTGATATGGCTCACATGGTGAGGTCCTAAGGTTTTGCCTGTTTTTGGGTTCATTAGTTCCACAGCATTATCATGAGCAGTTCGGCTAATTATTACAGGTCCTTTGTATTCAGCGTAAAACTTATGTATTTTGTGTTTCTGTTTGCTGAAGAGATGATGTGTTTTTACAAATACTTTCTGGCCTACTGTGAATGTTCTTTTAATTGCTGTTCTATCTCCTCTTTCTTTTCTTTTAATTGCTGCCTTTCTGATGTTGGAGAGTGCTGTTGCTATGACTTGTTTGTGCTGTCTACGTGGTACAATAGGAAATCTAACATTTTCTCTGGTTATGTTTGAGGGTTCAATATTTTTAAGTACAGTAACTGGAGGTAGTAGTGTAGTGCTATGTGGCATTTCATTTATTACATCTTGAAAATCTTTAAGGTATATATCCCAAGTGTTGTGTCTTTTGCCTGCATATAATCGGCATAAAGTGCCATTGTCCTTCATAGATCGTTCTGCTGCATTTACGCTAGGTTTGTACTTAGATATGTAGATGGGTTTTATATTGTGTTTGTTTTAACGTGTTCTGCCATTGCACTCATTTGAATTGTGGGCCATTATCCGAAATTATTCGTTCCCATCGACCTACTTGTCTGAGAAAATCTTGCCTAAATGCTTTACTTATAGTAAGACCCATTACCCGTTTTAATGGTGTCAAGGTAACATATTTAGAGGTAAGTTCCAAAACGACAAATATGAAAACATATCCACTTCTTGTGCGTGGGAGGGGCCCCATCAAATCTGTTGCAGCTATTTGTTTTAATTTTTTAGGGATTATTGGAAACATAGGTGGTTTGGTTTGGAAAGTGACGCGTTGAGCCCTCATATATTTTTGCATTTGATTAATACTGTTCTAATTCGTCTTTCCAAATTAGGAAAATGGCTTGTTTGTTTTATTTTTAAAAAGCATTTCTTTGGTCCAAAGTGGCTATTACTTAAATGTGTATACCATATATACTTATTAATTAGTTCATCTGGGATATAAATTAACCATTCATTCGTTGCAACATTTCGTCTAAAAAATAAAACATTGTTTTTTACGAGATAGTGCTGTCGAATGTCTGGAAAATCTTTACTTCTCCACTTGTGTTTGATTCCTGGTATTTCGGGATCCTTGTCCTGTTCTTTGCCTATGTTTTTCAATGCTGTCGTAATGTAGTTTTCGAAAGGTACTTGTTTCATATAGTACATTGTAAACTGGTCTTCTGCTGCTTCCAAACCTATGTTATTGGATGCACCCTGTGGACATCGTGATAAAGCATCTGCTAATACATTCGCTGGGCCTGGTATGTGTGTAATAGTGAAGTCAGATTCTTGTAGTATTAACATCCATCTGGCTAACCTCCCATGAGTTAGTTTGGCGAATAACAGAAATTCTAATGCTTTGTGGTCAGTGTATACTTTTGTTTTTCTTCCGAATAGGAAGTATCAAAAACGTTGGAAGCCCCATACAATGGCCAATGCTTCCAGCTCCGTAACCGAATAGTTTTTCTCACTTTTTGTGAGTACCCGACTGGCAAATGCAGTTGTTCTATATGATCTTAGCCCTGCCTGTTCGTATTCTTGGAATAAAACTCCTAAACCTGTTTTCACGCTATCAGTAGCCATACAATAATTTTGTGTTAGATCAGGATGTGCTAAAATCGGTGCTGTTGTTAGTGCGTTTTCCACTTTTAAAAATTCTTCATTGGCTTGTTGATCCCATACCCATGGCGTGTTTTTTCCAGTCAGTGCACATAGGCGTGGTGTTGCGAGAGAGTCGATCCAAATAAATTTCTTATAGAATCCGGTGAGACCTAGAAATCCTCTAAGAGTTTTCTCATTATACGGAGTACAGAATTCTTTGATTGCCGTTAATTTTTCTGGATCGGGCATTACCCCTTTCTCTGAAATTATGTGTCCTAGAAATTTGACCTCTCGCCTTCCAGATTTGGATTTTGTTATATTTACTGTGACCCCATGCCCTTTCATGATCTGTAAAAACTGATTTAATGTGTCGTTGTGATGTTCCCAAGAGGGTTCTGCTATAATCACATCATCAACATAACAAGTAATTTTTTGTAAAATTTCAGGACTCAGTATAGTATTAAATCCCCTAATAAACGCTGCTGATGATATGTTTAAACCAAATGGCAAGCGTTTAAACTGGTAACATCTACCGAATACGATAAATCCTGTAAATTTTCTACATTCTGCGGCCAATTCTATTTGCCAGAAACTACTTCGTAAATCAATTGATGAAAATATCTTAGCACCGTGGAAGTTTTGTATCAATTCCTCTAATTTTTCTGGGTGATCTGTCTCAGTGATTATGATTGTGTTGATCTGTCTGGAATCAAGCACGAACCTGATGCTCCCATCTCGTTTTTGTACAATATGGAGCGGACTGTTACGTGTGGAGGTAGCTGGTTCAATAATATCATCATCTAACATTTTAGATATCTCCTGGAATACTTTATTTCTGTAGCTTAATGGGATTGTATAGGGTGGCACTCTAAATGGTTTGTGCTGTTTTACTTCAAACTTGTACTGAAAGTGTTTAATACTGCCAGTCTTAGGTAAAAATACCTCTGCTTTATCTCGTAAAATACCCTCTAATCCTCTTTTACTGTGTTCCGAAATACCTTGAACTTCTTGCAATTTTTCGTCGATTTCTTTATGGACTTCTAACATGAGTTGAGGCGATTCCCCCTTTTGTGCATACCATTCTAATTCTTCATCCTATTTATCTCGTGTCATTCTTAATTGTTTGTTTATAACTGGTATTTCTTCTAATTTTAGCTTTTGCTCAAAGAGAAGTGTGACATTCCCGAATGTTACGCTACCTTTCCCCATATCTATTATCGCTCGTCTGTCATTTAAAAAATCTGCACCTATAATCAAATCTACAGTTAGTTTAGGTATAATCACGAAGTTGGCTTCGATCTTTTGACCTAGGCACGAAAGAGTTAACCTTGTTTGTCTCGTAACTTCTGCAGCATTGTTTCTAATAGGACCTGTTACTTTAATCTTACGTGTTTTCAGAACTGGTAATTCCTCATTGGCGTTACACTGCATGAATAAATTTTCTGAGATCGCAGTCAGTTCACTTCCGCGATCAATTACAATATTGACTGCGGTATGCTTTACTATGGCCTTCACAATTGGTTGAATTTGAAAGGGTTGGTTCTGTTCTTCTTCTTCTTCTTCTTGCATCAACGAATCCTCCACTGAATCATACATGAGTCTTTTCAGGAATTTCCCTTGTAAATTCGAACTTTCTGTGGGATAAGCTTCGACTGCTACTTCTCTCTCTTTTATTTCCTCTTCTCTGTTTTTTCCTTCATTTACGCTTTCTTCAACATCGTCTACTTTTTCCTCATCCTCGTCTATCTTCTCTTTCTTCGTCGCTACTTCCACATAATCGCATCTAAATGCTCTAATTATCGCCTCATAACTTCCTTCATTTTATACGTTGGGTTCTGTGCCCACTAGTAACTTATTTTCAACTTCTGTCGACTGCGCATTATCCTCATTGAATTCGCTTTCCCTGGTTTCCATCTCAAATAGCTCTGTAATACCAATTACTTCGTCCTTTCCTCCTACATTCGTTGTGCATGCCTCTGGTAATTCATCTTCCTCGTCAGTATACTCCCAATTAATTTCGTCTCAACACGATGTTGTTATTTTCCTGTCTTCGTTTTCATCTGGTCCCTACGGATTTGTTTCTTCCTTCTTCTCTTCTCCTGATAAGGTATTTACTTCTCTGTTTAAGGTGCTGCGATTGTCCTTGGTCGATGCGTCATTCCCTTTGGCATGGGCGTTTAGCTGTCAATTCGAACGTTTTTCGGGGTTTGGTGCTCTTACCTCCACTTCTTCTATCTGTATTCTCTTTTCTTGCTCCGCTTGTTGATATTGGTTTTTTTGTTGATAATTTGTCGGTCTATTGGCGCTCCAATACCCGTCCCGGTTGTCGTTATTCCCTCTGTAATAGTTGTTGCCGTTCCTGGGTGAATTATAGTTATTTCCATATTCTCTTCTAAATCCATAACCGGTTCTTTGTTGAAATCTACTGTCGTTTCTTGGTGCGAAGTTATCACGTGGTTCGTAATTATTGTTTCTTCGTACTGTGTCTTGTGGATTCTAATGCTTTTTGCTTTCGTTTTCAAGTGAGCTTTGTCTTTTTCTTGCGTCATCTTCCGAAAGTATGAACTCTAGTTCCCTTAGAATACCTTTAAATGCTTCGACGTCATTGCCTCCACGACCTACTAATGATTGCTGGTATTTCAATGGTAGCTTCATCGCGCATAATTTAATCAACTCTCCGTCACTGTATGGTACAGCTAAGCATTGATTTTTCTTTGCCATTAATTCGAAAAATTTCACATGACTCTTCTCTCCTGAATTTTCAAAATATGGGTTCTGTAATAATTTGTACTTCACTCTGTTCTGTGCTTCGCTGGACCAATATCGTGAGAGAAACTTCTCTCTGAAATCTTCGTACGATCGGCATGTCCCTGCAAGATTCTGCATGGTTTCTGCGACTGTTCGTGACATGTGTGCACATATAAAGTCTAATTTGTGTGCTAGCGTCCAGTGTTCTGGTAATCCTACTCTAAATTGATCAATAAAAGTTCGTGGATGTAATGAGTTTCCTTCTCGAAAGTGTTGAAATTTTCTGACTGTGAGGAAATGATCGTTGTCGTACTTCGTCATAGTTCCATATGAAATTCGCGATTCTTCGCCACTTTTGTTACTGGTCATTTCTCCCGTCGTTCTTTCCGGTTGTGGTAGATCCATTGGATATTGTCCAGTATTGGTTCGGTACCTTGTCTGGCTAACCTTGCCGCTTCATTGCACGATCCAAACTGTCTTGAAACATGCATTTGTGGTTCTGCATGTGTTTGTGGTGCCGTTTGTTCATCAAGAATTTCGAAACGTGTTTTTTGCGGTGCAGGCTGTCTGATTTCACGTATGTTACTTTCCGCCTGTGACTGGAATCGAAAATGCATGATATCTTCGTTAATTGCTTGTTTTTCCGGTGCTGTTACAAATATGGATGTGGTTGCAGACTCAGTGCTTGTTCGATCCTGTTCCCTACGCTCTTCAATGGTTTGCGACAACTCTGTTCGCAATTTCTGAAATTGTTGCTTCGTTTGCGCTTCTATTTTGACTATGCGGTTATCATATCTTTTCAGCGCTGCTTTTGTGATACGTTTGTGTAGCACACTGTTTTCAACAATTTCACGCGCTGTACCGGCTGCTTGTCTAGTAATTACATTTATCTGTTTCTCTAGTTTCTTGACTTCTCCCTGGGTGTTGTTACGTAATGTTTTTAACTCGTCCTGGGTGTCATTACGCAATGTTTGTACGTACGCTTGTACCTTGTCAATGTCTGTTCTCAATTGATTGCGACCTGTTATTAAGTTTCCTATCACTTCTCGAGATTCTTTTGCCTCGTCTTCAATATGACTTAGGTGTAACTGAATTTTTTTGTTTTGTTCTTTAATCTCACGAATTAGTCTCGTGGTTTCTGCAATTTGTTTCGTCGTTTCTGCATTCTGAATTTTAATTTGGTTCGCAATTTCTTTATTTTGTCTTGTCATGGTTTCCGTCATTAATAGTAATAATTCTGCCAGATTGGTGGGTCCTATTGCGTTTTCTTCCGACGTCCTACGCTCTGTGTTTTCGCCCAAGCGTTGGTTGGCAACCGATTGCATTGAACTGTGCGGTGACATGTTTCTGCTCGAATTCCTTGTACTCTGTGGTGAGGGAGCTCTGATTACTTGTACTATGGGTTCTACGTATTCAAGACGCAAGTTAGAATCCTCATCGGCTGTCTCTCTACTTTCCTGCCCCTCTGTCGTATGCTGACCTAAGTTTTCTGTGCCTTGACGTACATTATCCTCGTTATGGTGCGTTATCTGTACTGCTTCTCGCGATACTGCATCGTCTGTTGTACTGTCCTGTATTCTCTGTCCATCTTCATGTTGGTTGTCTACCTCAATTCGGTCAAGGTCTCGATCTGCCATTGCTAATCTTTCCGAATCCCTTATTTTCTGTTTTAAAAGCAATTCACGCGCCCTACTTCGCGTCAACATGCACTCATACGACCTCACGCGTTTCATAAACTTTTTGCACACACGACTTGACAATCAATTCACTTACTTGCTGGGTCAGAACCAATTTGTCAACGATGTATCCGCCACCTGTTCGCTTTCATTGGAGAGAAAACTTAATTCTAACAATATTAAAATTCATAACTTAATTATGCTATTGTCTCTGCTAGAATGTATCACTTTCTATTGAATACTTTCTTACTATCTATCGCTGCAGCTACTGTTTCCGACTATGTATAACTTTAAGAAAAAAAAATTTTTTTTACGAAAATTTTTCAACAGGATGTTTTTCTGACGTAGTTAGGCATGTGATTGACCTTCAATCATGGTATTTCACCATCCTGGCAGGGTCGCCATTCTCTAACATTCTGCGCAGTGTCTGTTGTTCTATGTCGTGTCTCCCTACCACTTTCGCACAACGACGCTCTGAGTGTGTGTTTTTTTTTTTAGGGAATTGACTAGTTTGAACCTGGGACCTGTTGCTGGTAAGGAGACGCCAGACCACACATGATACGTAGAGTTCAGAAGAGTTCAGTGAAACAAGCGATATTATAACCAAATACTTATTGATTTCAGCGTCAGCTCCACTGCACTCCCTGTAAAAGAATCTTAATACTAACTAAATTTAGTGGAAGGGGTTCAAGCCTTTCCTATTTTTAGTTAGCTGGTAAAATAACGTCGAAAAAGCAGTTAAGTTTACGACTGGAAATTTTATTCTACTCACAAAACATTGTTTATAAATTGCACTATTGATAAAAGGAAATGTTTTAATACAGGATGATAAAAACCAACTGCGCTGAACAAAAATGTGAACGAATATCCCCTGAATGGGTTTCCAAGTTCTACAATGGATCGAAGGAAAACCTATGCCATATCCCATCTATAATATAAAACTGCGTTCAACAAAAATGTGAACGAATATCCCCTGAATGGGTTTCCAAGTTCTACAGTGGATCGAAGGATGACCTATGCCATATCACATCTATAATATAGGTTTAAATTAAGTTTCACAAAAGAAAAAACTATCAAAATGGTCTACAGTGACCCTCAGTTATCTTTAATTACTTATCTAACTTGTCGTAAGTTACAGTGGCTGATGTGGCTTCTCAATGATTATATAACCGAAAAATCATCGCGTTTCAGATTTTAACTTATGTAGCAAATGTGAATACCATGGGCTTCAATTGACGATCGACACTAGTATTATGTACAAAGGGCATGTAACAGATGAGACTTCTGCAGTTCTGAATGAAGCCTTTTGCACTCAAAAATGCAGCATCGCGTGCGTTCATTACCTTGTCAGTGTTCGTCAGGGGACGGCAGACGGCACTTCTCCCCGCACCTTGCCGTCTCGGAAGCAAATCTTTCCTAACTTCTCCTTACTACAATTTACCGAAATTGGTTTACAAAAAACTATCTGGCTGTGTTTTCATCTGAGCAATCAGGGTCTAATTGTTAACCTTCAGCTCCGCCTACAAAAATTCTGTCTATCCAATGAGAAACGTTATACTTTTCGTGGTGGGGCAATGTTTTTAACGTTTGCAACGTAACACAGACGCGAAAAAGTCTCACGCTAAAACTTGCGTCTGGTGTGGCCCTTTTAGTGTTATCGTAAGGTCTGTACTGTTCTTCTGGAGGGCTCTAGCTTTTAACATGGGCTGGGGGGTGGTCCTGGTGGTTACATTTCGTGGTGGGCCAATGTTTTTAACGTTTGCAACGTAACGCAGACGCGAAAAAGTCTCACGCTAAAACTTGCGGCGGGTGGTGTGGCCCTTTTAGTGTTATCGTAAGATCTATAATGTTCTTCTGGAGGGCTCTAGCTTTTAACATGGACTGGGGAGTGGTCCTGGTGGTTAGCTGACTACGTGGGTGTCCGTCCCTTATCGTAGGGCCTTCTAGCTTAACACGGTTCTGCTCTCGGCTTTTGTTCTCGTTTCTCCCCTCGGAACTGTGTCTGTCTCACGGTGGGAAGGTATGACATGCATTTAGGCATTCTTGTGTTAGTCTGTGGTATTCCATTTGCTCACTCGTTACTCGTACTACTTTGATTAATTTAATGTCACGATTTATTCAGAGCTATGTAACATACTACTGGATTTGCTTATCATGTCAGGGTTTTCATGGAAGGTGTTGGATTTGCCTGACACCTTACACATTTCACTCTCCATTGGCACCAGTGAAAGGGACAAACGGGACTTCGTACACGCCTCCATAGCCCTTGAGCTGCCCTAATGTCATCATGTCTACCAGCTGCCTGCGCTGTCGTCTACTCTGTTGCCGTTTGGAACACCATAGTCCTCTGCTCTGTTTCTGTTTCATTACGTCTCATTCGGTCCCCTCTCGTTTTGTGCTTCCTTGACAAAGTCTAATTCTCGTACAGTGCTCTTGAATCACTCTATTGTGTCTTTGTTTGTCAATGAGCAGATCCTGGTACCTCAATCGCAGTTAAATATAGCAGTGTCGCATTATCTCCTTACCATTATATGGTTGGTCCAGGTAACGGTTCTTGTTGACAAGTGTCTCGAAAAACTTTACCAGGTTGCAACACCCCGATGCTTCGTAATCCTTCCCTAATATAATCTCCTGTTTAATCCCTTCTTCGGTGTTCTGTGACCAGCAGGTATTTAGGAAAGGCTCTCTGAATTCGCCGTAACTGTGCAGTTTGCTGCAACGTTACACATGTTGTGTGCTATTGAACCCCCAGGTATCCACAGGCATATTACAATTTACAATTTGTATACTAGTGGCCATGACTCGGGTAGCACCGTGTCATGGTGAGAAATCCATGACTTGGGGTGTAATGAATTGTATTTCTCTTTGTAAACCTGAAAATTTTGAACTGAGAGAAAATGTGTTAAATCAAAATATTCGTAATTTTGTACACCTGGTTTTTCTCTAAATTCTAGCACGCGTGAGCCCGAGGTTTCATAGCCGACCTGTCGATGTATGTTATACCTTCGCCTTGTGTCATCAGAGTCATGTAGCAATGTTTCCGTACGTCTAAGGAGTCGCGCTCTGTTGTGGTCCGGCTCAGTACTTTGTGTATTACGCGCCATTGACTGCGCGCGGCCGTGCGTCGCAACCCGTTAAAGTGAGCGCTCCTGCCGTTTATCGGCCTGAGCTTCATTGTTTTGTCTTTGATATTTCTGCTGATCAATAAGCTCATGCCGACGGGCTGTTGCTTCTGGTTGAATTTCTACTCGAAAGAACAGGTCGCACATTTGTCTTATCTCATCCGACAGCTCATTCTATCGGGTAGTCAGACGCGTACGCTCATCTTTGATTTTTAACATTTCTTCCTGCGTCTTTTCGGCTACTGCCTGTCTCTGTCTTTTAAGAGTAGAAACAGTCTTCTTGGATGCGCTCACTTCGACATTTGCCAGCGCTGCCTGACCTCGTGCAGTTTGGCCATTTTTCCGCGCGCCTCGTGCTACTAATCTGGTTGTCCTAGCCTTACGTCTGGAATATACTGCTACATCTCCTATCTCATCTGACGTTTTCCTAATGTCTTCAACCTCTTCTTTTACACCCTTAACTTCGTTCCTGATCTGATTTACATTTTCGACAAACTCTTCAGCTGTCCTTTGTCTTTCCTTTATTTGTTTCATTACTTCGTCCTATCTCTTTCCCTTCTTGTCTTATCGCTTCTGAATTTCCCTAATCTCGTTCATGAGGAGATTCTGTCTCTGGTCTTCTTTCTGCCGTTTGTTTTTTTCCCTTTTCTGTCATATCTTCTCTGCCTGTTGCATAAATTGAAGGATTGATTCTAATTGTGTACTTCCAGCAACGTACCGAGGACTAGACGCTCGCGAATCAACTGCTCTATGGCGCATTGCCTGCGAAATCGGGTTGTTACTTTCCCTGACTCTTCCTCTTTCTGTATTTACAGAACCTACGAGACCTACCACATCGACATCGCTTTCACTATCTGTGCCTGAGTGAACTGAATCCTCATCATCAGAGTATTCGGCATTCGACATTTGTACCCCGTTTGCAGAGTGATTTAAATGAGATTCTTCCGGCGTCCTGTCTTGTTCTGCATCAATGACTGGCTCGTGTTTCATTTTGGACGACAACAGTGCGCAGCCTCTCTCACTACACACACGAGCTTTGCTTCTCGTAAGCATTTAAATCAGTTGCTACTTCCGCAAGCTTCCGACTCAAACGCATCATGCGCGGCAGCTCTACTGTGATCTTTTTTCAAATAACGCACACATTTATGCCTAAGCCCATGAAACAAAATCTACTCTAAAATACTGTACATATCCCCACAAATAAATTTGCTCCACTAAACTTGCACAACGCTGTTACCAACGACGCAACATCGGGCAAGAAATGACGCAAAAGTCACAGACAAGACAAAAAAATAAAAAATAATAAATAGATGACACAGACAATACATACACTGAAATAAAATGACTAAAACATACTAAAAATTACTGAGATACAGCTCATAGCGCCAATATCGAGCCTAAATATTCTCAGTGCACCATAGTCTCACTTTGGAAAAAAGCGAAACACGCGCCTGTTCCGCAAGATAAAGCACTTACTACCTCACAAAAGTGCCATGAATGGAAATGTTGGCCAAGGGTCGCCAGTTGCAAGCGCTTGCTAACCTTATCATAAATGTATGTCCAGGTGATGCTAAATGTTATTATCTTTACATAATGAAAAGTATTATCTTCTCAACAATCTCCAAATCATGAGCTACACCCTTAACTTTTATGTGTGAAATTAGTGAATTTACTCGTGGAACTTTTGTTGCCTTTGTCTGCGGTCACTTTCAGAACTCAAAATAAATCATCAAATTAACTAATTCAGTACGATTGCAGTCTGAATTGCTGGTATATCCATGCATCACGACAATAAAAACAATGAATGGCTGGAATAGAATCGAGCTGATAAATCTTACAAAAAATGACAAATATAAATTAGGAAAGGAATGGTGCTTGATTGGCAAAGCACTCATTGGGGTGGAAACTATACAAGTTCTCAACTGAATTAATCGCTTTTACAACGCAATCAGACTTCGTTTACACGAATCCACTGTGAGACCGAATTCTATTCAAATGCAATCAACTACGACCAGGTACACCACAAGCTATGTTTCACGGAGCAGAGGGAGCTGTGAATATCACTAAGTACCCCACGCTGGTGCAGCAGTAATTTACCCTTTCACCTTGATTCAGGCGAGGGGTGGAGTGCGGCAGCAGCTCTAATGTTCTGACGCGTCCATGAAAACTTAAACTACGCGGACTGGCGTTCTGACTATCAGAACGCTGGAAACTTCCCTATCAGAGCCCTGAAATCCCGGCAGATTTCAGTCTGAGGTGCACCCATTCGCTGGTATGGTCTACCAATTTGACTCACAGGCACGATAGCTCCTGCTGGAATCGTCAAACGGCAGACTCCAAGATGCTACTCCAGGCGGGTGTAAACATGAATGTGCGCAACGGAAAATACTGAATTCGAAAATGAAGATTTGGCCCTGTCCGATTATCCCCTGAAGCAGATCTTAGGATATCTTAATGGTGACATTATCTCCTCCTTCTTGGTCTTTAACATATAAATTACAACATAAACATAAATGAATGATTAAGGGAACTAATAACTGCAAAATGATAAATGCTGTTTCTGCTTATACATTTATTGTAGATTAAAACCCCTTTATATATTATAAATGTTAATATATCAATGTCCAATGGAGATAAAGAGATACAAATGAATTTCCTAACTAATATGATCGATCAATTGCCCAACTCTGCCCCTTTTTATGCCTAGGCGATCTAATATAAATAATGCGAGATGACTGATATCATCTACATACCAAACACCAGAAGACACTACTTTTCAAAGATGATCTATAGTGGTGTGCAACCTCAGTGAAAATAAAAGTTAATTGATCACAGCTGTTTAGCTTTATAGCCCTAATAAGCCGAAACAATTAGCAATATCAAAGTATGTACTGCGTCCGGTGCGTCGGAGTGATGGTTCTCGTACACGTCTGCGACGACGGAAGAACTCAAGCCAGTAGGATCTTTATACTAGCCTAACTACAACCCTATTCAAAGTATTACACTGTCGTTGGGTATCACAAGATCGTCCGATCTTACGGCTCTTGGTTTCGTCGTGGATGTCGTCGTGAATATCTGTGAGCAAGATAGTGCACGTCTGCACAAACATACACAAATGAATAATTAGGCGAGCCTTATCTTCATTTCATGCTTCGGCATGCTTCCTCTGGACAATCATAACCTACATATCAAATTTAGTACAAATCTACTGATACTTCCTTTAATCACACTGTCACGTACCTTCTTTCATGTTTTTACTCAGTAATACCTTCTCTGTCGCTGTCCTTTCTCCGGAGCTACTGCTGTTACCTTTATCTCTCGTTAACTCTTCCTTTTATGTTAATAAAGTTATATCTTATTTTACTATTGGTACCTGCAAATATAAAGATTTCAGTACATTAGATAAAATCACTGCTCATCAACACGACTGCCATGCCCTTATGTATTACCCACGATGTCATGTGCTTTGAACGTATAGCATTTCGTACTTTCCTTTATTAAGTTTTAAGTTTTGATATCCCCTGATTACACGTCCATTTCATAACACTCAACATTTCGGTGCGCTCATATGGTATTCCACAGGACTGCCCACCATGTACACAATTCTTCCGTCTCGCTGAACAGCATAAATACAACACTTTCATAGACAAATAACGGTGCGCTCTCGCGTAGACACTTGGAGCAGGCCACCTAGTGAACTCTCGTTTCTCTGAATAGAGACAAATGAAACTTCGACGACACACCTGTGTCACCGTAAACCACTACTAGCAAGTCACTCATTTGTGATCCCATTGCTAAACATGGAAAATGGACACTCATTTCATGATGTAGTTCTAAATTTTTTTCAAAATGCTCACGTTCTGTGCTAATACGTTCCACATCAATTGGGTAACAAACTTACCTATTCACGCATCTTTACAAAATTTTTGCAGTGCCACACGTTTCTCATTTTTACTTTATTCTTTCATGGACAGATAGTACATCTTAAACCCCAAACACCTTTTAAATTGCACACTCAGCTTGCCCTGCACATAATTATAGCCTACACAAAGAAATATACCTTATTTTTCTCACCCTCGACATCCTGCCCTTTTTTATACACTGTAGTACGTCTTTTAACATGATAATAGCAGAGAAAATATTCATAAATCTACATATCCCTTCAGTGTAATAACTTAACTGCTAACTATATACAATATACTTTACTTTCGCCATACAAGCTCACTTTAATTCTTCCTAATTAGTCTATAAATGGCTTGAGATGGCTCACATGATGGGATACCAAAGATTTTCCTGATGTCACAGACTCAATTTCAACCTCATTTGCGTGCGCTAGTCTTATTGTACGTACAGAGCCGCTATATCTCTTGAAGAACTTTTGACATAGCTTCATTTGTTTATTTGCACAACCTAAAAGACTTAACTAAGACTTTTTGTCCAACTACAAATCCCCTTACTTGTGTCTTCTGGTCCACGTGCACCTTGCGCTTCTCTCGAAAATTGCGCTTCTCCCGAAAATTGCGCAAAGCCTCCTCCTCTATGACTTTGTGTTGTCGGCGCGTCCTTTGCGGAAAATCGATCAGTCCTTGAATTTTATCAGGAGGGTCCCTATTCTTCAAAACCATCATAGGTGGCATCAATGTAGTATGGTGGGGGATTTCGTTTATCACATCCTGAAAATCTTTAAGAAATACATCCCAGGTAGCATGATTCTTTCCACGGTATAGTCTACATATACCGGGTCATCAAAAAGTCAGTATAAATTTGAAAACATAATAAACCACGTAATAATGCAGATAGAGAGGTAAAAATTGACACACATGCTTGGAATGACATGGGGTTTTATTAGAACAGAAAAAAGTATTGCTAGACACGTGAAAGATCTCTTGCGCGCGTCGTTTGTTGATGATCGTCTGCTTAGCCGCCAAATTCGTCATGCTTGGCCTCCCAGGTCCCCATACCTCAGTCCGTGCGATTGTTGGCTTTGGGGTTACCTGAAGTCGCAAGTGTATCGTGATCGACCGACATCTCAGATGGGGTGCTGAAAGACAACATCCAACGCCAATGCCTCACCATAACTCCGGACATGTTTTACAGTGCTGTTCACAACATTATTCCTCGACTACAGCTATTGTTGAGGAATGATGGTGGACATATTGAGCATTTCCTGTAAAGAACATCCTCTTTGCTTTGTCTTACTTTGTTATGCTAATTATTGCTATTCTGATCAGATGAAGCGCCATGTGTCGGACATTTTTTGAACGTTTCTACTTTTTTGGTTCTAATAAAACCCCATGTCATTCCAGGCATGTGTGGCAATTTGTACCTCTCTATCTACATTATTCCGTGATTTATTCATTTTTCAAATTTACACTGACTTTTTGATCACCCGGTATTACCCAAATCTTTCATCGTTCTCTTCGCGGGTTTAGAACTCGGATAAAATCTACTAACAAATATGGATTTTATTTTATACCTTCTCAGTGTTCTTTTCCTTACCTCAGATTTATATTGAGGTCCATTATCTGAGATAATACTATCTACAGCTCCCGCTTGGTTTATGAAGCCTCTGCACAAGGCTCTACTCACAGTTGCACCAGTCGCCCTTTTTAGTGGTATCAGCGTCACAAATTTGGATGTCAGCTCCAGCACTACCAATATATATTGATGGCCCCTCGGTGTGTTGGGTAATGGTACCATTAAATCCGTCGCTGCCATATGACTTAGTTTCTCAGGAATAATTGGGTAAAAAGGAGCCTGGATCCCTACAGTTGCTGATTTCGGCTTTTGGCAGTATTTACAGATGGCTAGTACTTTCCTTATACGTTTCTCCATGATTTTAAAATAGCAGACACTCCTCATTTTCATAAAACATTTTCGTGGACCGAAATGTGTGTAACTCAGGTGTGTATACCATATAACCTTATTTATTAACTCATTTGGTATGCACACCACCCACAACGAACCATTATCCTTTGCCCTATAAAACAGAATCCCTTTTCTCAAGAGGTAGTGCTGTCTTACGCGGGCCTGCGTCCGATCCTTCCATTTTTCCTTTATTTTGACTAAATCTGGATCCTTGCCCTACTCATCCTGGATATTCCGCATCGTTACAGTGACGAAATTTTCGAATGCAACCCCTTTGAGGTACAACAACGAAAAGTGCTCATGATCTAATGCTTCAGCCGTCTCTTCTGTTATACCAAGAGCTGAGAGGGACAGGGCGTCAGCAATGACGTCTGTCGGACCAGGCACATAGACTGTTGAAAATTGGATTCTTGAAACACAGCTACCCATCTCGCTAGTCTTTCATGTGGAAGTTTGGTGGTTAGGAGAAATTCTTGGGCCCTATGGTCCATATAGACTTTTGTTTTTCTACCGAACAGAAAGTATGGTTCAAATGGCTCTGAGCTCTATAGGACTTAACATCTGAGCTTATCAGTCCCCTAGAACTTAGAACTACTTAAACCTAACTAACCTAAGGACATCACACACATCCACGCCCGAGGCAGAATTCGAACCTGCGACCGTAGCAGTCGCACGGTTCCGGACTGAAGCGCCTAGAACCGCTCGTCCACCGTGGCCGGCACAGAAAGTATCTAAGCTTTTTAAATCCCCATACTATGCAAGGGTTTCAAGTTCGGTAAAAGAGTAAATCCGTTCACTTTTGGATAGTACCCTGCTACCAAAGGCAATTTTCTGTGTACTAATTTGCCGTCTTGTTCACACTCCTAAAACAACATAAATCCCAAACCGGTCTTCGTGCTGTCAGTGACCATAAAAAAACCCAGTGATAAGTCAGGATGGGATAAAATACGAGCATTGACGAGTGCCGCCTTCAAATTATTGAATTCTCGGTCTGCACATTCATCCCACACACAGGGTGTTCCTTTTCCTGTCAATTGGCAGAGTCGGGGAGTAGCTAATGTGTCCACATTTATAAACCTATTATAAAAATTTACTATCCCTACAAATCTCCTCAGTTGTTTTCTGGTTGTAGGAATGGCAAACTTTGCAATTGCTGCCATCCTCTCTGGGTCGGGACTAATCCCTTCTCCTGTTATCACGTGTCCCAGAAAGCTAACCCTACTACTTCCTAAACATGACTTATCAATGTAACTTCCTGGCAGATTAAAACTGTGTGCCCGACCGAGACTCGAACTCGGGACCTTTGCCTTTCGCGGGCAAGTGCTCTACCATCTGAGCTACCGAAGCACGACTCACGCCCTGTACTCACAGCTTTACTTCTGCCAGTATCTCGTCTCCTACCTTCCAAAAACCCCGTCAATTCTTTGAAGGAGCTGCTCAAGCCTTGCAGGGAGATCCGTCTCTGGCACAATAATAGCATTTATTTGGCGCGGATCTAACACCAGTCGAATTCCACCATCCCTTTTGTCTACTTTGCGTAATGGACTATTGTACTCAGATCTCGCGGGCTCAATTACGCCTTCGTCATCCACTCTTCGTAGTTCACCGAGAACCCTTTCCCAGTATGACCATGGGATGGCATAAGGAGGTACCCGAAATGGTCTATGTTTCCTTACTTCAAATTTATATTGATACCCCTTAATCTATCCGGTTTTAGGTTAGACGATCCCTGCGTTATTTTTGAGTGCAAGCTCCAAGCCTTGCTTGCCCACATTATACAGGGTGAAGCGAAATTCGCGCACTCGAGCTTCACAGCGTGACTCCTCACATGCCAGCGGTAAAAAAATGTCTGTCACAAAATTGCGTCCAGCGATTACATCCGGCAGAACAAGGACGTTAAAGAGTGGCAATCTGGCAACACTGTAACAACATTTATAGTAACTAGGTCTGTCAACCCATAATGATTGTGCTGTATAGTTGGTGCAGTAGACAGATTTTTGGGTCAGCATGAAGGAGGCCGAGAGTTCGATCCTGGGTTCAAGCATATGTTTTTTACTTGGTAAATGTAGTTCAAGTGGTCCGGTGTCTGGCATCTTAATCGTCAACAGCAATTGCAACGAGTCCTCTAGAAAACATTTGCCCATACATACGACAATCGTAGAAATGAAACATTGGTCAACCTTGAAAGAAGCGCTTTCCACGTCGTGGGCTCGAATTTATTCGCACCACTTCCTCTACTAGAAGCGTAGCCTGTTTTCTTTGTTCCCTCCTCTAGTGGTCACATAGATTAGTACGGTACCAACTATTATTCTTGCCTCGTTCAGGTCCACTGCATTTCGTTAGGGCCTTATGTTACCAGTAGGACGAGCAACGTACTTTGCGAATAATGTCCAAACTCGGTTACTATTTGTATGTGTTATCACCATGGTCCCATTAATTGTTTCAACTGTCTATTTCTTATTTGTCTAACCATGTATTTCTTGTGTTCAGTGTTACAAAATGTTGTAAATTTGGGGTACATGTGACATAAGAAACGGTTTATATTACAGTATGAGATGACAGATGGAAATTAGCAATTAAAAAAAAATGCACGCCAACCCACGATTGAACCCTCGACCTCCTGCAAGCTAACCCAAAACTCTATCCACTGCGCCAACTGCGCAGCGCAAAATATACCCGCTGTGGAAGTAGTTACGACGCTTGTTGTTGCAGCGTTGCCAGATTGCCACTCTTTAACGTCCTTTTTCTGCCGGATATACTCGCCAGACGAAATGTTGTGAGATATATCGCTGGCATAGGGGTAAGATAGATACAGCCTACAGGAAAATTAAAGAGACCTTTGGAGAAAAGAGAACCACTTGTATGAATATCAAGAGCTCAGATGGAAATCCAGTTCTAAGCAAAGAAGGGAAAGCAGAATGGTGGAAGGAGTATATAGAAGGTTTATACAAGGGCGATCTACTTGAGGACAATATTATGGAAATGGGTTGGGTTGTTTGGGGGAAGAGACCAAACTGCGAGCTCATCGGTCTCATCGGATTAGGGAAGGTTGGGGAAGGAAGTCGGCCATGCCCTTTCAAAGGAACCATCCCGGCATTTGCCTGGAGCGATTTAGGGAAATCACGGAAAACCTAAATCAGGATGGCCAGACGCGGGATTGAACCGTCGTCCTCCCGAATGCGAGTCCAGTTTGCTAACCACTGCGCCACCTCGCTCGGTTATGGAAATGGCAGAGGATGTAGATGAAGATGAAATGGGAGATATGATACTGCGTGAAGAGTTTGACAGAGCACTGAAAGGCCTGAGTCGAAACAAGGCCCCGGGAGCAGACAACATTCCATTAGAACTACTGACGGCCTTGGGAGAGCCAGTCCTGACAAAACTCTATCATCTGGTGAGCAAGATGTACGAGTCAGGCGAAACACCCTCAGACTTCAAGAAGAATATAATAATTCCAATCCCAAAGAAAGCAGGTGTTAACAGATGTGAAAATTACCGAACTATCAGTTTAATAAGCCACAGCTGCAAAATACTAACGCGAATTATTTACAGACGAATGGAAAAACTAGTAGAAGCCGACCTCGGGGAAGATCAGTTTGGATTCCGTAGAAATGTTGGAACACGTGAGGCAATAATAACCTTACGACTTATCTTAGAAGAAATATTAAGGAAAGGCAAACCTACGTTTCTAGCATTTGTAGACTTAGAGAAAGCTTTTGACAATATTGACTGGCATACTCTCTTACAAAATCTAAACGTGGCAGTGTTAAAATACAGGGAGCGAAGGGCTATTTACAATTTGTACAGAAACCAGATGGCAGTTATAAGAGTTGAGGGGCATGAAAGGGAAGCAGTAGTTGGGAAGGGAGTGAGACAGGGTTGTACCCTCTCCCCAATGTTGTTCAATTGTATATTGAGCAAGCAGTAAAGGAAACAAAAGAAAAATTCGGAGTAGGTATTAAAATCCAGGGAGAAGAAATATAAAATTTGAGGTTCACCAATGACATTGTAATTCTGTCAGAGACAGCAAAGGACTTGAAAGAGCAGTTGAACGGAATGGACAGTGTGTTGAAAGGAGGATATAAGATGAACATCAACAAAAGCAAAACGAGGATAATGGAATGTAGTCGAATTAAGTCTGGTGATGCTGAGGGAATTACATTAGGAAATGAGACACTTAAAGTAGTGAAGGAGTTCTGCTATTTGGGGAGCAAAATAACTGATGATGGTCGAAGTAGAGAGGATATAAAATGTAGACTGGCAATGGCAAGGAAAGCGTTTCTGAAGAGGAGAAATTTGTTAACATCGAGTATAGATTTAAGTGTCAGGAAGTCGTTTCTGAAAGTATTTGTATGGAGTGTAGCCATGTATGGAAGTGAAAGGTGGACGATAAATAGTTTAGACAAGAAGAGAATAGAAGAGAATAGAAGCTTTCGAAATGTGGTGCTACAGAAGAATGCTGAAGATTAGATGGGTAGATCACATAACTAATGAGGCGGTATTGAATAGGATTGGGGAGAAGAGAAGTTTGTGGCACAACTAGACTAGAAGAAGGGATCGGTTGGTAGGACATGTTCTGAGGCATCAAGGCATCACCAATTTAGTATTGGAGGGCAGCGTGGAGGGTAAAAATCGTGGAGGGTGACCAAGAGATGAATACACCAAGCAGATTGAGAAGGATGTAGGTTGCAGTAGGTACTGGGAGATGAAGAAGCTTGCACAGGATAGAGTAGCATGGAGAGCTGCATCAAACCAGTCTCAGGACTGGTGACCACATCAACAACAATCGCTGGCATGTGACGAGTCGCGCTGCGAAGCCCGAGTCCGCGAATTTCGCTTCATCCTGTATATGCTTTCCAGATTCTCGAGTTTCGAATCAATCTTACTGTTAATTTCATTCATCTGCTCACGTTCTGACTTGAACTCTGCTCTATTCTCATTACTTTTTCTACACTCTCCCCTCTGAACTCCATGCTGGCTAGTGAACTGTAGTTTTAAACAGCTCGCCGGAATTTGAGCTTGTATTGCCTTCTCATCAAATTTTGTTCTCTTTCCCTAACGTTAACTCCCCTCTTCCTAGATCAATCATAGCTTCCTGTGCTACAAGAAAATCTACACCGATTATTACATGAGCTGTTAGTTTCGGTATTATGAACAGATTTGCAGTCATCTGGTGTCCTTGGCATTCAAAAGCTATACGTGTTTGTTGCGATATTTCCATACACTTTCCAAGTAACGCACCTCGTACCTCTGTTTTTTATACTGTGAGCGTCGGTGAATTAACTGAATCCTTTCATTTAACGAACAGCCTATCTGAAATTGATGAGAGTTCACTTCCACTATCTATTACAGCAGTACGCGTAATACCTCTAATTTGTACTTTTACCACCAGATAGATTTGTTAACGTATCCTTTTCATCAAGTACTATCTCCCTCATGTTCTCAAATTCTATAATATCTATGTTATTACTACCGAGACGGTTTACGGGCGCTTTTTTACTAGTGCCCGTCGTCTGGCCTAGTCATTGTTCACTTCTATGTCATTTTGACGTACTCTCCCAGGGTTATTCATTACACCCCAAGCTTGGTCAGACCGTTGACGAGTTTCCCTATTGTCGTCCCATGATGTGCCAATCATTTTGTGGCTCCCATCTGCGTTCATTTTGTTGCCTACATTCTCTGCTATAGTTCTTCTCCTGTACATTGTTCCCACTACGATATTTATGGCCCACGTTTTGGTGGGGCGGCCGATTTACATTGTTTTGCCAATTATGGCTTCTATTATCCCCTCCGTTGTTCTCTCCTCTTTCACTTTGCACGTCTCTCTGCCTACGTTTTTCTCGTGCCTGGTGCTCATTGAAAGCGAACTCCAACTCTCTTAGGATACCGTTGAATCATTCTACATCACTTCCACATCGACCGACGAGCGTTTGCTGCTAGGAAATTGACAACTTCATGTAGCACAATCTTATGATCTCAGCCGGTGTGCATGGGTCGTCCCAACTCTGATTTTTCTTGGTAAAGTTTTCGAAATATTTCACCTGATTCCGGAATCCTGAACTCTCCAAGTCTCTGCTCATCATTATTTCCTATGTGATACTGTCCTGTGCCTCCTCGGACCAATATTTGTTTAAAAATGCTTCACGAAACGCTTCGTATGACGTGCACGTTTTTGCCATGTTCTGCGTGCATTCGGCCGATGTTCCCTCGATATGGGAACATACGAAGTCCAGTTTGTACATGAGAGGCCAGTGAGGAATTAATGATAATTCAAATTGTCCAATAAAATTTTTTTGGTGTCAAACATTACCCTCGTCTTCGTAATGCTGGAATTTTCGTACAGTGATAAACTGCTTAAAATCGAAAATTTCATTAAAATTTCTTCCCGCTCGGCCTACCACATTCTCATTTGGCGCTAACGTTTCCTGTCTACCGTTACCTTGGGCATCCTCTCTTCTACTCTCTGTCACCTTTTCATCACTGGAAAAATATTCAGTGGTGCGCATTATAGGATAATCGGGTAACAATTATGCAAATGAAATACCTCATTGCTGTTCTCCGTATTCGCAATTTACGACCCAGTTGTGCCCTGTGTAGACGCGGGGGCCATATCTCTAGCGATATTTCGTTGCTTTGCAGATACGCTGTCAGTCTGTAGTTGACGAACAACTCTTACATTCGAGCACATTCTAATATCGTCTGGCCTCGGACATGATCGTGCTGAGTTTGAAATGGCTCTTTAGGTTCTTGTTCTTTCCAAATCACCTACTATTTCTTTCCTGAGATGTGATTTTTGACTAGGTTGCGACCTGACGTCTTGAGATAATTGCTTAATTTTGCTTTCTGTTTTGTTTGGATTGGTAGAACTCCGCGGTCAATGGCTTATTTGGCGCAATTCTTGTCTTTCGCAGCTGCGTTATTTCTACTTGTTTCACGCATCTCTGCAACTTCGTTAATGCACCTCTACCTATCTTTTTAGTGTTTTCTGTCTTCTCTAACGTTTCAAGAGCAATCCGCTTTGGCCTCCTCGCTAGTAATAGCGCCTCCTTCGCTGTTCTTCTGGCCTCCGAAATCTCTCGTTCTAGTTTTATTCGGAGCATCTCTACCCCATTTTTCACTTCCGACCTTTCATGATTTATCGAATAAATCTCGACGCTAAGGTTCTGAAATTTATTTCCCATTTCAGCACTAACGTTTTGAATTTTAGTTCCCATTTCAGAGCGTACTTCATCATTCCCCCTTTTTATTTGGCTTCCCAATTCAGAGCTGACCTTTTGAATTTTATTTCCCATTTATGAGCTGACCTTCTGAATTTTAGTTCTCATTTATGAGCTCACCTTCTGAATTTTACTTTCCACTTCACTTCCCATTGCTTTTAGGTATGCAAGGATGTCCAACACACCTGTGTTATCTAAATCTTCTCTCCTATTGTGACTTTCTCTCCCTCTACTCTTAGGTGATCTTCTCCCCTTTTCCCTTCGCATTTCTTGGTATTCAAAAAAGTCATCACCACGATCCCCTGATATGCTGCCTCGTGACGATGTCACTGACAGCGATCTACCACGTTCACTTGGACTCCCTATATTATAGTCATGTGTCTTTACGATTGCCTCATTGTGTCTCTGTTTCACATCTTCGCTATCAGATTGCCCACCACGGGCTAGAAAAGATAACTCTAGCTTTCTTGACTAGGCCGTGTTTCTGCCATTTCTATATTGTTACAACTAGTGATCTGTTGTGCTGCTAAGCGCGCTTTCGACCTAAGATCATGGACTGATCCCTCATAAAGTACACACAATTTACACTACCAACTATTATTATGTATAATATATATTATTATTATGTATAATGTATATTATGTAGAATATATCAACAACAAAGAAGCTAAATTAATGGCAACGTCGTGGACGAGCAGTGTTGTTACAATACAAACAAAATACAACGACTAAGGACATAACATATATATCAATAAATAGCAGCCAGCGGGCTGAAGCGCAACACTTCTGAAAAGAAATACAATAAAATATAAAAATATTATTTTTAATGTTATCGCGTGACTTTACCAGTGCAAACTATACACGCAAGCTGGTGATCACTATCAATAACACCTAAACATTATAAAAGGGAAAAAAATCTTTTTTTAAATTTCCAACGTTTCAAACCACTTTATGACTACTATCAGAAGACTCTAAGTAGGATCCTGGTAGGATAAGCCATATCCAAGATGCTACACCAGGCGGGTGTAAAAATGAATGTGCGCAACGGAAAATCCTGAATGCGAAAATGAAGATTTGGCCCTGTCTGACTACTCCCTGAAACAGATTTTAGGTTCTCTTAATGGTGATATTATCTCCTCCTTCTTGGTCTTTAACACATAAATTACAACATAAACATAAATCAGTAATTAAAGGAACTAGTAACTACAAAATAATAAATGCTGTTTCTGCTTATACAATTATTGTAGATTAAAATCCCTTCTATATTACAAATGTTTATATTATATAAAGAGATACAAATGAATTTCCTGACTAATATGATTGATCAATTACCAAACTCTGCCCCTTTTTATGGTTATGTGATCTAATGTAAATAATGCGAGATGACTGATGTTATCTACGTAGCAGACACTAGAAGACACTACTTTTCAAAGATAATCTATAGTGGTGTGCAACCTCAGTGAAATTAAAAGTTACGTGATCAAAGCTGTTTAGCTTTATAGCCCTAATAAACCGAAGAAATTAGCAATATCACAGAATGTACTGTGTCTGGTGCATCGGAATGATGGTTCTCCCACAAGTCTGCGACGACAGAAGAACTCCAGCCAAAAAATATAAAAAACAACTCATGCAAACACTAGGACGGCAGAAGACGATCCTCTGACTAGTATAATCTAATACTGTCTTCTCCTCTCTATGTTCTACAGACGAGAAACAGGAACTCCTTGCCACGTGGACGGAGCTCAGATAACGTCTCAACGTGAGTATAGGCAGAAGAAGTGCTCTCAATAACTGAACGCTGCATACTCAACGATAACTCCCTACCCGGAGGCGAAGTCCAGAATCGTACAAGTTCGCAACAGTAGTGCCTAACCGTCCTAATTATAAAATCTACTGAGAGCTAAGACAGCAACACCGTCTGTAGCAACAAAGCTGACACTGAGCGACCATCAGACACGGGTGCTCAAAACGGAAGACGCTCTCTCTCCACCGCTGGCTTCCCAGCAAGGCTTCGCTCCCCTCTCTAGTAACTGCAGAATGCGAATCATATTCTCGAAACCACGGAATATTCTCCCACTCTACAGATTCTCCAGAATGCCGACCAACCATTTTTTAGTCTTTTGTCGTCCAGCATGGAAAGTTTGCAAGGAAATACCTATCTTCGTTAATTAGGAATACATACAATGGTACGCTTCTCAGAGTAAAAATCCTTGGAAATGACCCAGCCTACATGATTTCCGAGGTAACTCTTCCTCGTTCCTCTCTGTGGCGTCCAAGATTTTCAGAGTTTCCGAAGTATTATCCGGTTATCCTTCCAGCCCCACTACAGGAATGGCCGGCCGCCACTGTATTGTGCTTTAGCGGTCAGGTGCCCCGACCATCCATCTTGGCTACTTCCTGCGTCAAGCAGGACCAACACACCTGTGCGGGCTTTTCCACCCAGGGCTTGAGTTATGCCTACCGTTTCATTTCCACTGGTGTTCCAACCTCTACTAGTATAACCAATCATTCATTACGCCGATTTGATAACAAAGACACTCCGTCACCTTTCACGCAATAAGCGTTAACAGCCATTTATAAGGTATACGTGACAATGTCAGTGTCTTATAAATATTCATATGTACGATGTACAGCCTATCAAAAGATACATAATTCCGGTTGTAGATCACAGCAAACTATGTAGATGAGTGCTTGTAAGGTGAGAAACTATAGCCACCTTACAAGACGGCCGACTCAGGACGAATAAGTTCACCTTCGTGACGCACGATATGTCCGAAATGATATGCAGTTACACTGTCGGTACAGTTTGAAACTGTCACTGGCTCGTAGTCCACCACAAGTTGCACACCACAAGTCTCAGCCACTGGGGAAAGACCTGAAGTTCTCCACCAGGCGAGGACCAGAAGTTGAAGAATGCAAAGAATCACAATCACTTTCCACGAAGCCTCGTACAAGAGGCGAATTAGCAGAGATAACCCGCCTCCACGTTATACAAACCAATCGAACTATCATCCCCTCAATGAATCTCTCCTCTTGACTGTTCTGTTGGTCTGGTAGCCAATTCAGACACAGCATGGGATTCCCACCTTGCGGAAGCAAGCCTCTGCTTTACATATCATGAGTGGAGCAGATCCGTGACTCAAAATCTCTCTTATCTGAAAAAAGAAGATTTTAGACTAGGAAGGCGTCGTTATCATGGTAAGCATGGCAATGTTTCGCGAAAAACGTCTACCTAGACGGAGGCCGCAGTCCCTCATCTACGAAGAGATCTAACCTTTCCAGGCCGACCATTTACACTTTCTGAAAGAAGGCTGTTAAGCCTCCCAGACAGTCGTGCCTGTGGAATATGTTTTTTTTTTTTTTTTTTTTTTTCGCTAGCTATAAGAGCCTGGCGTCAGGGGAGTTACAGTCTTGCCTCCACTAAACACGTGCATCAGCCGCTCTGATCGTATCGTCCCAGATTCTAACATGAGAATGCTTGACTGCCCGCCGTTTGCACAAAAACTCACATTACAGCAGTCTCTTTTAAACGGCTTCCTCCACCCCCTTTCCGCCATCTGGCCACCTTCGCGACGGACCGTCACCCCTGGCCCAGTCAAAATGTTTAGCGACCTGGCGCCTTCTTGCTCCAACCCTAAGTGGGAATAGCGGAGCGCCACGGACAAGGGTCCCTCTGCAGGTACAATTCACAGAGCGCTGCTTCCCCGAATCAATCGCGCAGCCAGGTCACCGCAAGTTCTCTAAAGGCTACACATGCAATTGTAAGAACATTGTGTTCACAATTTCCTCATGTAGAAAACGTCATAAGCCACACATACCAAATGTAGTACTGGGGGACACGGAGATCATGACCTAAAATATGAATATTAATCTGACTGATAGAGTCGTTAAAGTGAGAGATTGGCTTGCCACCTTTCAACGTGCTTTGCAAATAATTTTCAATCATGTACTACGTAAATATCGGATATTGTAAGAACATTGTGTTCACAATTCCCTCATGTAGAAAAGGTCATAAGCCACGCATACCAAATGTAGTACTGAGGGTCACGGAGATCATGACCTAAAATATGAATATTAATCTGACTGATAGAGTCGTTAAAGTGAGAGATTGGCTTGCCACCTTTCAACGTGCTTTGCAAATAATTTTCAATCATGTACTACGTAAATATCGGATATTGTGGCTTAAGAAACGGTGTATATTACAATATCATAGGCAGAATGAAACTGGCAAATAAAAACAAATATACCTCGACCCCGAATCGAACCCTCGACCTAGTGCATGCTAGCCCAAAACCCTATCCACTGCACCAACTGCACAGCGCTACTACTGCTTTCTGACAGAGGTAGTTACCATACGTAACATTACAGTGTTGCCAGATTGTCAATCTTTAACGTCCATTTACTCCCTGGAAATATGCTCAAGACGACATTTTGTGACAGATATTTTTATGTTGCTGGTACTCGAGGAATCGCGTTGCGAGGTCCGAGTGCGCCAATTTTTTTTCAACCTGTATAGTATTTCAAAACAGTTATGTGATTACATGTACTGCGGCAATGACAACACGTATGAAAAAAATATCTTCAAATACATCATCTATTTGCATCAACATGAGAAATATGTATCAGAATAAATTATGTTGCTTGTGTCTGTGTGTGTGTTGTTGTATCCAGAATAACTTACACTAAGTAATCTATCAAAAAATGTGTGAGGAGCACCATAACATGCTACCAGAAAGACATGATTTCAAAACTGCCACTGAACATAGAGAAAATTAACAGATTCAATACAACAATGAAGTTACATAAAACTTTTCGAAAACAATTTCAGTGATAACTTCATAGTCCTGCTGAAAAAGAAGCAAGGTTTTAGAATGTGTGGCAGGTCACTTTCGTGAAATCGGTTTCCAAACAAACATAGACTTTATAACTTCACACGAGGTCACTGCACTCGCAACACTACTGGACCTAACTTGATTATTTCGGTGGATCATAAGTTGCTGAGCAACTTGGGCATCTTTAGGAGCAGGGGTGAGGATCCTCTCTCAGGATTGCCTCTGGGCGGCGACAGCACTGTGTGTAGCTAACGTCCACCCTATGACATAATGTAAGGTGTCGGACGGATGGCCTGCATCTTCTTCAGAGTGTCGACCTGTGTTCCTAGCTCTATTGTGTGGTCGACGAGACGGCCGGCTTGACACGAGAATTATAAGTCTTGTTGCGCTTAATGCGGGTGGTTCGTAAGAGGTAAATATGAATCATTGTGGCTCGGCGTCGAGCAAAGCAGGAGCAGATCACGAGAGTAGCACAACTGGCTTATTGTTTCTCCCTATGTTGGTGTACTGATCACATCTGTTTGAATGGACGATAGGAAGTGACAGTTCTCGTAACAAGAAAATAGAAGGCCAAATAATCTGTCTGTCGTTAGCACAACACTGGTTAGCTACGATGTGTCGCTATGAAAGAGTTTCGAGAACACGTTGGCTGTGACTTGAGGTAAGAATCATAGTTGAACATCATTTGACAGAAAAGACGTAACTTTGAGCCAAGGAGTGATCAGGGCTAGGCGTCGTGTTACTAACAGACACCGGCTGAGGTCTCCATTCATGAAGAATTTCAAGCGTTAGCTGCCATCAAGCCGAAAGTCGTCTCCCTTGGCTCGTGCTGTGAATACGTGCCTCATCCCAGGGACTCTCGCTTCCTGCTACAGTCCGATGTCTTCTTTCAGTTAACTTGAGGCATGTGGTGGACGCGCACCGCGTGCTGCGACAGCTGCTCAACCACCGCTCGCTGAGAATTGGGGCACCGCTTAGCGGGCCATTAGTTAATCTCAGCCAGTGCTTCCAGTTGACCGCACCGCGTGTTGCTATCGGACAAGGCCACCATCCTCCCGCACCCATGTGGCCCGTCTTGGCTTGAGCAGCATTGCACTCCTCAAGTGGCATGTATCAAATAATCTGCACACATTACAAAACGGATATTTTACAAACATAGATTTACAACATTCATACAGCTTTAGTACCTCATACAAAAGTACTGATTTACAAAAGTAACGTGTTTAAAAATTAAAAAATCATAGTAAGAATCAATACTGCACTATTGCATAAGTAAACTTAATAACATTCTTTCTTAAGTTATCTTACAGCTATGTTGATGTCAGGGGAGTCACGTATGGTGTCGTGTATATTTGTCGCACTAGAGCTCGTCAATCATTCGTCTCGTCCTAATTCCTTCATCCAATAGTCGGACTGCATGCCATAGACGTAATTCCTCCCTACTGATAATCTGTCTGTACTTTGTGATTAAGATAACCCTTCACCATCGCATAAAACTTTTTATATTTAGTCATGCTCCATGCAGTGGGTTATAGTATTACGATAACTGCAGGGATCACTACGCTACATCCGTTCAGTCCCCGATGAGGACGAAAGCACACTCATAACAACGTACGTTATAAAGGAATAACCTGGCTCTCATTGCTACAGAAACACGATGAAAATACATGTGTGTAAAATTTGTTTTTGATAAAACAAGCAAAAGACCAAATACACTATAAAATAATAGCCTAGTACTCAGCGCTTTTCAAATAATGCTTTAATCTTACTGCTCCCTGTGCTATCCATCCACGCAAATCGTCTCTCTTTGTAGGTTACCGTACATTGGCCCGACGTCGCATTGTCTGGCGGTTTGTCTTGCCTCTGACAAATTCCGTCGTCCGTAACAATCGACCGCCGTACGCCTTCTCCTTACTGAAACATAAGGTTAAACTAAAAGTAACTCTACATGCTCTTCACAATATGGTTTCAGATATTATGCACTTAGCACCTGGTGATATTCTATCTGTTGTTAATAATTTTCTCTTTCAACAAACTGTGTGGTTATTTTTAAATCTGCTGCTTGATCAACTGCCTACTGTGTATCTAATAGTCACATGATTATCACGTGCACTCTGCATGCAATGTACTATCATGCTCATATGTATCTGGACGACCTGAAATGTGTGTCGCCTGATTTGTATGTAACTCACACAACGTAACTGTCTTGAAAGTCCTCTGCTCTCTTTTCGGTACAGTCTTTTGACTATAGAAAATGGTTACTAAAAGAGGCCACAAGAGTTAACTGCTCTGTATGACTGTCATTCCAGGCGCAATTTAACATCATGACATTCAAAAATCCGAAAATACGTTACCATTATGCTTGAAAACTCAAATTTTTTACATTAACTAACATTTCAGGAAGCAAATTTCAACCGTAAATTACTTTATGAACATTTATGTACTGAACTGGGACATAGCATTCTAATCCAGTAAATATTTTTCCTGTCAAGTAACTACGAAAGACCTTAAATATGGTTTCAGTCACAGTTAACAAAGTGTTCATAGGTTTAAACTTCAAAGGACAAGGCATAAAGTTCTTTTGGACAGGGATTCGAACCTAGCACCTAATCGGATAGTTAACTAAGCACAATCATATGTTAGAAATCGTAATTTTTCACCACTAGCGAGCTGACTGGATCTGAAATGACTAGACGAAATAGCGTGACAAGAACCCATATCCTATCGTCATCGACTTCCAGTCACGAATAGACATTAATGAGCGGTTTTACTTCACCAGTAGCGAGTGCGCACATGTCTGAACTGGAAATAACACGACTTAAAGTTCTGTGATGACTGGGAGTCGAAGTCTGGACCTACCATCGTCGTTCACTACACATGAAGAGACGTTGACTATCGAGCTCTTTTCACCAGTAACCATGACTGGCATGTTTGAACCTGACATTATACGACGAAACGTTCGATGTCTGTCGAAACGGACACCAACCGTTATTGTTAAAAACACACAGAGAAGTATAAAAAATCATAACCATTTGTACCTGTATGCCACAACTTGAAATGGCACTATGGAACTTTTTTTTGCCAAATTAGGATTCGAACCCAGAAATTCGCTTCATGGAGACGTTGAGGAGTTGGGAATCTTGGAAAACAATGAAACGATGGATCTCTATCGTCTAAAAGGCGTCAAACCCATGGAAAGGAGGGATCTGAGTTCGAATCCCAGTCCAGTCTCATTATTCTCAATATCTCAAATAGATACAATAAGAACTAAGTGCCTGTTGGCCTTACAGAGGATTCGATCATTAATTAAAAAAATCATGTAAGAAAGCGAAATCGTAACACAGTTTCTACCTGGCGTAACTAGCGCCTCATTCATGCTCCAAGACACACCGGCTCTTCTAAAGTAGGTGCCGAAGGGACGTCGTGTTTAATGTGGATTTGGAACGACGGTGTATACCCTACATTGTTCAACGTCCGTTACCAAAAGTGTTGAAAATCTGTTGATGGTTGTTAAAAATATAGGTTCCTGGTGTGTGAATCGAACCCGGACCTTAATAATACGTAGCTAGAAGCATTATTTTCTTTCTTTCGCATTTTGTTCCTTATTGTTCATTGTGTTTAGTCGTAGCGGACGTCACATGACATCCGTTGAAGTTCGTTGTCTATCTCTTCACTCAGTTTTTTTTTTTTTTTTTAAATTACAGAGAGCATCCATCTCACTGACTGAGCACGCTGAGCTACCGTGCCGCCGAAGCAGCTCAACAGACCACCAACTTAAGCAGAGGATTAGTTCCTGATTGTGTCGTAAAGAAGGATGCTCCACACGGAAAGAGAATTCTGATTCTCCCGAGGTTGGTTACAACCTGCTCAGTAGACTCATTTCCTTGTACGTCCTAATCGATATTAACTAGCTGTCCACCCAGTGCGTGTTCTTTACTTGATTTTTTAACATAGCAGCCGGCTACAAAAACTGGCAACATGATAGGATGCGGCAGTTTCTGTTGAAAGTGTCACTTTCCCCTTGTGATTGTGTGCTGTTGTACTTCACATATCTATGGTCTGCCCATAAACATGACCCCACTGCAAACGCGAAGGCCAGATATCGATCGCACTTTCATCTTTCTGTTTTTAAATGGCATTTCGTCTCAAGTAATTACGTAAGTAATGGCGTAGTGACCTTTTCTCACGCAGCATATTATGTGAAGAGTATTAATGTATGTAATCCACCAGGGCAAAGTTTACCTAAATAACTGGACGAGTGTAAGTAGACTCGCGTTCTGAGGATTCCTTTCACACTCAGTTATGTTTATTGGTCATATTATTATTGTTAATAATTTTAATAATAATAATAACAATGTTTTCGTGTGGCTCGATGCCCCGGTGCTAGTCTTTTCGTTGGGCACCACTTTTTTGTTTTTTCATTAGTTTATTTTCTGTTTTTTGTTTGTTTGCAGGCCTCTTTCCTCCCACAGAGCCCTTCTTTACGCTCGCCGTAAGTACCTTTGTCAGCTTGGCTTCGTCGCCATTATTATTCCTATTACCATAACAGAAGTGTCTTTAATGAAGCAAGTAAATGATATTCAGAATTGGGTTGTTTGGCGGAGGAGATCAAACAACGAGGAAATCGGTCTCCTCGGATTAGGGAAGGATGGAGAACGAATTCGGCCGTGCCCTTTCAAGGAACCATCCTGGCATTTGACTGGAGTGATTTAGGGAAATCATGGAAAACCTATATCAGAATGGCCGGACGCGGAATTGAATCGTCGTCCTCCAATATGTCAGTCCAGTGTGCTAACCACTGTGCCACCTCTCTCGGTGAGAGAACGAAGAAATAAACTCCTTCTTCATCACCAAAATGTTGAAGGCAGTGATAAAGCAAATAAAAATCTCTATTTTTGAAAACGAAAGATGATGTTCTTCATGAAATAAAAAATGTTTCTTGAAAACATAGATATGTAAACTTTTTCAAAATCGTTTCGGTGTCATTTCGGTGATTTGCATGTGTCTAACCAATCCCAGTTATCCATATCGTTGAGAATGTTGAAACGAAGTCTTAAAAGTAGGTGATCCGACCGATAAACGACACTACAATCTCTTATTTTCAAGGCACACGTTTTACCGCTAGGCCACCAAGATCAACATTGCTACAGCTTCTCCATGTATAACATCTGATGCGTGAGTTTGCGAGAGTCAAAAAATGTGACATATATAGTCGAATCTTTTGATTGCATTGACTTATAAGATTAAGTTATTTACATCTCAAGGGCCACAGACCTTAGTATTTGACATTAATTTCGACTTGATACTTCTATCCATTCTTGAGAAAAAGTGATCTTTGCAAACGGCCGTATCTTTTGATTGCACTGAACTAGAACCGTAAGTTTTTTACACCGCCAAGGCAGCATAGACATCAGTATTTGAAATAAATTTCAACTCCATACTTCTATCCTTTCCTGAGAAAAAGAGGTCTTAATAAACGGAGGAGTAGAGTCTGACGGCCATTTGAATCACTGCGTATTAACTTCATAAACAGAAAATAACGGCTGATCCTAAAAACACGGAAGAATATGCCAATGTAAGTCCACAAAATGTAGCTTTAAGCATCTAGAGGCACGGAAAAGATTACAGGTTACTGACGGCTTAAAGTTTGCTTCTCGAAGAGTTGGATTCGTTTGATTCCACAATCATGTCCTGATTATCCAGTGCTTTGTTTCCTCGATTCTGCTTCCTATTTCGATTTCTCGTAACTTGGTGCCCGACACTCGCCAGAAGCTGCACATATGCATCCTCGTTGCTCCAGATATTACGAAGGAACTCTCCTGGTGTTTTTTTTTTTTTTAACTCAAATGGTACTACACCAATTAAACAGAAATGATGGTTTCAGGCATGCCTGCTACATGAGAGTTAAAATGTGTTTTTACGTTCTTTCAAAACCAAAACATGTTCTGCAGACGCTTACATCGCGTTATGGACCCATAAATAAACAGACTTACTGAAAATTTAAACATAGTCCTTAGGCGTTGAGAATACACACTACGTGATCAGAAGTATCCAGACATCCCCAAAACATACGTTTTTCACATTAGGTGCATTGTGCTGCCACCTACTGCCAGGTACTCCATATCAGCGACCTCAGTAGTTGTTAGACATCGTAGGAGAGTAGAATGGGGCGCTCCGCGGAACTCACGGACTTCGAACGTGATTTGGGTGTCACTTGTATCATACGTCTGTGCGCGAGATTTCCACACTCCTAAGCATTCCTAGGTTAACCGTTCCCGATATGATAGTGAAGTGGAAACGTGAAGGGACACGTACAGCACAAAAGTGTACAGGCTGACCTCGTCTGTTGACTGACACGAGACCACCGACAGTTGAAGAGAGTCGTAATGTTTAATAGGCAGACATTTATCCAGACCATCACACAGCAATTCCAAACTGCATCAGGATCCACTGCAAGTACAATGACAGTTAGGCACGATGTGAGAGAACTTGAATTTCGTGGTCTAGCTGCTGCTGATGAGCCACACATCACGCTGGTAAATGCGAAGCGACGCCTCGCTTGGTGTAAGGAGCGTAAACATTGGACGATTGAACAGTGGAAACACGTTGTGTGGAGTGACGAATGAAGGTACATAATGAGAGATCCGATGGCAGGGTGTGGGTATGGCGAATGCCCTGTGAAAGTCATCTGCCAGCGTGTGTAGTGCCAACATAAACATTCTGAGGGGGCTTGCATCCCTTGTTGTTTTGCGTGGCACTGTCACAGCACAGGCCTACATTGATGTTTTAAGCACCTTATTGCTTCCAACTGTTGAAGAGCAATTCCGGAAGGCGACTGCATCTTTCAACACGATCGAGCACCTGTTCATAATGCCCGGCCTGTGGCGGAGTGGTTACACTACAGTAGTATCCCTATAATGGAGTGGTCTGCGCAGAGTCATCACCTGAATACTATAGAACATCTCTGGGATGTTTTGGAACGCCGACTTCGTACCAGGCCTCGCCGACCGTCATCGATAGCTCTCCTCAGTGCAGCACTAAGGGAAGAATGGGCTGCAATTCCCCAAGAAACCTTCCAGCACCTGATTGAACGTATGCCTGCGAGAGTGGAAGCTATCATCAAGGCTGAGGGTGGGCCAACACCATATTGAATTCCTGCATTACCGATCGAGGGCGCCACGAACTTGTAAGAAATTTTCAGTCAGGTGTCCGGATACTTTTGATCACATAGGGTATATCTTTCTTTTAAGAGAAGAATGCTTGTATTAAATCAAATTCATTCTGTAGTCCTAGAGGGGAATAAGATACGACTACATACGTAGATGCCGCTCTTTTCATTGCCACGTTAATTTAAAAACTGCCAGCAAACAGCCGCTCAACCCTGTTTACACTTTTCTTTTGGTGGGAGATTTTCCTGTACTTTTGCATGATATCTGGTTGAAATTCCAGTTCAGACTTGCTCATCTTGCCCAGGCAGAACTCAATGAAGTTACTCATTAACCAATAGGTTGAACGTCGTTTCTGATTTGGGCAAGGCCATCTTCTCGGAGCCAGCAGTTTTTCCAAACTTATATTGTTATCAGTCGCTACGGTTCATGATGGCAAGTTTATGACGTGTCCATTGTCATACCTCGTTGGCGGTACCGCAAACAAAACGGTGAAATATATTATCAGTCTGCTGACAGTCCAAGCGTTGATCAGTATTCGACAAGCCGATCCTAAACAGGCGATCATTTTGGCTTCTGCTGTTGTATAAAGCACGATATCAGTACAAAACCACATAGGTCTTACGTCTGTCGGAAAAGTTTTAACACGAATATTTTGCCAAAATTTACTCGAAGTGATTATGGGGAAGTTCTTCGCTAATTTGTTTATACACTTATCTACTGTTAACACTTTATAGACTCCCTTGCTTGTGTAGTTCCTTACCCTTTGTCTGATGTAACTATTCTCAGTAATATATGTTTTAATATATGAAAACCTATAATTAATATGGCCTAACATAAATGGCATGCTCTTTTCTGGAGCAGACATTGCGTTCACAACGTATGCTGTGAGATTTCCATCACTTGCTGCCAGGACTTTTGTCGTCCCAGATATCAATGGAGCTCTGCGTTTATCCCTAACGTTGGTGAGCCTAAACTACGTTTCGTTTGAGCTAGAGTCATAGTCTGATAATCAGCCCTAAGGACACGCCCTCTCCATATGAACCACGCTAGTGGTGATTCAATTCGTTTCCGTATTGTACGAGGAAAGCGGAAAACACTTGCGAGGTATTACACCTTAGGAAGTATAACAAGATATATCATATGGATTTTTTTTATTATGTCTAGAGAATGGGTGGAATTCTCTCTTAGTGACGCTCGGAGGTTGTTGAGCTTCATTTTCCAATTCCAGGCTGCTGTCTTGGTAAGACATTTGCTAAACCGTATCCCCAGAAGTTTGATGTGATCTGCTTGTACAACTGGTCAAGTTTCAACCAATCCTACCCCTCTGCCTAACTGCAAAATGCTAAATTTACTTACTGACTTGATCCATTATAAAACATAAAGCAGAAAGACTCTGGCTGAAAACCGAAATAAGGCAGTTACATAAGAAAAAGGACTTACTAAACAGAAAGCTACTCAACATGCAGATAGAAGCAGCAAACAACATGGAACCTACAGTTTATGACAGCATTTGCAGACATATCCAGGAAATAGTCGACAAGGAGTACTTGACGATTTGCAACACACATAACAAGAAACTACAGACCTTGACCTCCAAACAAGACAAGAGATCCAACCTTGAGATAACTGACAAAAGCAAACACACATTTTACAGTAGAGTGGTAAACAACACTGACATAAAGTTCAACCAAAGAGAAAATGATATACTCCAAAAAGAACTAAAATACAACGTAAAACCTAACCTCAACAACCATACACTGAAACAGGTTATAGATGCAACTAAAAGTGCAGCAGATGCTGCAAAATTAAATTCAAATACAAAAGCAGCAATAGGTCACAAAGTAAGCAAGCTTCTTGAGAAAGAAATGAATAAAGATAAGTTTAGATCTAAATATACAATAAATGATACAAAAACTTTAAAATCTATAAATAATAAACTGAAAAACAACCAATCCATAGTTGTAAAGTCAGAGAAAAGTAATACATTAGTTGTGATGAAAGAAAAAGAATACATAGACAAAACAAATGAATTTTTTGCTGCTAATAACATTCAGCACATTGAAAAAGACCCAACCAAACTATTCCAAAGTAAAATTAATGAACAATTAAAGAACACACATTTCCTGTTGACAGAAACTGAAAAGAAATACCTTACATGTATGAATCCAAAAGCACCACGCCTAAGAGCACAGCCAAAAATACACAAAAATGGATACCCGATACGTCATGTGGTCAACTCTATAAACAGCCCAGCATACAGACTGTCTCAAAAACTGAATAACATACTGGTGAAAAATTATACATATGAAGCAACATATTCCATAAAAAACAACATGATTCTAGCCAAAGAACCAGAAAGCTCCCCCAACATGCACAGTTTATATTACTTGACATCACCAACCTTTATTCAAACATACCCATACAAGAAGCTCTAACAGTAATACAAAAGAACCTTATGCAACACAAGAAACTTTCATACACAGAGATTGTCGAATTTATGGAACTCCTTCAGCTAACCCTAAGTTACAACTACTTTACCTTTAATGACAACCTTTATAAGCAACCAGATGGCCTAGCAATGGGATCATGTATATCCGGTACCATAGCTGACATATACATAAATCACTTAGAACAAAAATTATTTGACAGCCAAGAACCTTGCCTAAGGAAAATAGAATTTTATAGGAGATATGTAGATGACACACTACTGTTAGTGAAAGGAGATACCAAAGACATCACAGACATTCTTCATCATTTCAATAATCTAAATGAGAAAATCAAATTTACAGTGCAACATGAACAAAATAAAAGTATCAACTTTCTGGACCTAAATATTACAAGACACAACAACACATGCACATTCAAAATTTATAGGAAAAACAAAATGACTGACACCATAATTCCTGCAACCTCATGTCACCCAAATATTCATAAACAGGCAGCTTACAGGTCAATGCTGCATAGGGCAACAAAAATACCATTGAACCAAAAAAATATGCAACAAGAAATAAACACAGTGAAGAAGATTGCAGTTGCCAATGGTTACAATGCTTCCATAGTTGACACAATCTTAGACAAAGTGAAGAGAATCCCAGGTACAAACTGCACCACAGAAGAAAAAGAGAAAAACAAATATATATCTAGCATTCCATACATAGGCAATGTATCACAGAAGATTGCAAATATTTTCAAAAATCACAGAGTAAAAATTGGGTTTTCTACATTCAATAAACTACACTAAAAACTAATACATAATATAAAGTGTAATCATGATCCATATTCAGACTCTGGAATATACAAGGTAACATGCCAGGAATGCTCCAAGTTCTACGTAGGACAAACAGGCCGAAATATCAACACCAGGTACACAGAGTACATTAGAGCATACACACACAACAAACACACAACATCAGCAATAGCAACACACATATATAATACAGGACACCCATTTGGAAAAACTGAGCAAAATGTCAAAGTACTCCACCGACTAAATAAAGGACATAAAATGGATTTGCTTGAAGAACTGGAGATATATTCACATTACAGAAAATATGAAGATAAAATATTAAATGAAAAAACTTGAAAGTGAATCAGTGAATTTCTTCAGATGTTTCGATAATATACTTAAATAAAAATAGTAAAACATAGAAATAAGCACAATTGTAAAATCAGTATAAGTAATTCATGAGCAATATTGTAAAGATAAATTAACCTCTGTACAAAAGCATATCATAATCTGTGGAAGACCTATAATGTTATCTCTGTGAACTACCTATAAGAAGATCTTTGTAACTGTTTTGTTTATATAAGATATTTTCGATGTGTAAAATGTACAAGTTGTGTGTGATGTTAAGTGTGTGTGACTCTCTACACAAATGGACCATTAGAAAACTGTAAGTACAAATTGTTCTCAAACTTTAGCCACTAACCTCACAGAAGAATCGATACCCAACTAAAAATCGCGTTTCTTATGTATTACAGTAAAAGTCAACAAAATGAAGCAGACTCACACACACTGACAACATCAAAAGAAATGGCTTAACACACATAAAAAAAACGCACTTGAAAATGCGAATTATTTCTCGAAACGCGTCGTGCGAATAGTAAAATAAAGAAAATCGTGACTGGTAGCAGAAGATTTATTTATAAACAAAGCTATTAAATTTACTTACATTGGTCTTAGCTCCATAATAATAACTATATGCCTGAATCACGTCCTGTGTCTTCATAATATCGGTTGGATCAGTCATGTACGCGGCCAGATCATCAGCATATTTGCTGCCTCCAATTTCAGTTCCAGGGAGATTCACAAATAGTGATCGTAGAAGATGCTCCACTGATGTCGAGAACAGCAGCATCGAGAGGGAACAGCTTGTCATAACGACACTAGGATAAACATTCTCTCTGTGCATTGTCAATTTACAAGAATTCTTGAAGTTACACGAGTATATAATCTCCTGATGATATTTACAAAAAATGGCTTCATTCCCATTTTCGACAGGACACGTAAGAGGTAGTTGTGACGGACCCAGTCAAATGCTTGTCCACGTCTGACTACATGATGGCCACTCTGCAGTTGGATGCCGAAGCGACAGATGTTACATATCGGTATCCCTACAGCGCTTGCTGTATTGTCCTCCTTGGGACGGCACAAGTCTGATATTGACCGATGAGGCGACTAGCAATGGTGTCCTATCGATAAAGCAATACCCTAGCAGCTAACTTGTAGTCAGCGTTTAGGAGCGATATAGGACGCATGCTTTGTAAATCATTACTGCATCAGGAACCAACACTACGGCCCATCTAAAAACTCACAGGGTATATTGGCAGACGTACGCATCTCGACGAGCACTGCAGTCAACGTACTGTAGAGTAAATTCCGGTATTTTCAGTAAGGCTCTACTTGTACCTCGTCGGGTCCAGAGGATTTGTTCCTCGGGCTTCCTTTCAACTCTTCTTACAGTTTCTCTTCAGAGATTTGGAGTTTCCAGTGCTGCATTTTCTGCTTCCGTCACTATTGGTTCAATGCAAGTTAAAAATACCTCATAATTATCGTTTTCGTCATTGTCCCCTTCAGCATACAGTCTAAGGAAACAACTTTTGATGTCCTGTGGGTGGATAAGTTGTCTTCCATCATCATTTCGGAAAGAACTTATTTGCAGTCGGCGTTCTCTTTTAAATTCGGGCAGAAGGTGGAAAAGCGCAGTTTTTTCATCCTTGACGCTGCTGTTGTCTATCGATCTTATTTTAACTCCTTCTGTTTGGTGGCATTTCCGAGCGGTTATTTTGGTCTTGATCCGTTTTATTTTCATGATATGATGTGTCATATCGACGCTATCTGCGTGAGTTCTCTTAGGCACTGGAAGTAAAATTGCACTGTGTGTCTTTGCTACCCTTTCTTTTCCTTTTCAAAGGTGTAGCTTTTTAGTCCCCCCCCCCCCCCCCCCCCATAAACCGTGGACCTTGCCGTTGATGGGGAGGATTCTGTGCCTCAGCGACACAGATAGCTGTACAGTAGGTGCAACCCCAACGGAGGGGTATCTATTGAGAGGCCAGAAAAACGTCTGGTTCCTGAAGAGGGGCAGCAGCATTTTCGGTAGTTGCAGGGGAAACAATCTGGATGATTAACTGATCTGGCCTTCTAACAACATCAACCAAAACGGCATTGCTGTTCTGGTACTGAGAACGACTGAAAGCAAGGGGAAACTACAGCCGTAATTTTTCCCGAGCGCATGCAGCTTTACTGTATGGTTAAATGATGATGTCGTCGTCTTGGGTAAAATATTCCGGGGGTAAAATAGTCCCCCATTCGAATCTTCGAGCGGGGACTACTCAGGAGCACGCCGTTATCAGAAGAAAAAAAAAAACTGGATTTTTACGGATCGAAGCGTGAAATGTCAGATCCCTTAATCGAGAAGGTAGGTTAGAAAATTTAAAAGGGGATATAAACAGGTTAAAGTTAGATATAGTGGGAATTAGTGAAGTTCGGTGGTAGGAGGAACAAGACTTCTGGTCAGATGAATACAGCGTTATAAATCAAAATCAAACAGTGGTAATGCAGGACTAGGTATAATAATGAATGAAAAAATAGGAACGCGGATAAGCTACTGCGAACTGCATAGTGAACGCATCATTGTGGCCAAGATAGACACGAACCCCACGCCTACCACAGTAGTACAAGTTTATATGCCAACTAGCTCTGCAAATGATGAAGAGATTGATGAAATGTATGATGAGATGCAAGAGATTATTCTGATAGTGAAGGGAGGCTAAAATTTAATAGTCATGTATGACTGGATTTCAATAGTAGGAAAAGGAAGAGAAGGAAAAGTAGTAGGTGAATATGGACTGGGAGTAAGGAATGAAAGAGGAAGCCGCCTGGTAGAATTTTGTACAAAGCCTAACTTAATCATAGCTAACATTTGGTTTAAAAATCATAAAAGATTGTTGTATACGTCGAAGAGGCCAGCTAAGACAGAGACTTAGGAACCAGATTTTAAATTGTAAGACATTTCGAGGGGCAGATGTAGACTCTGACCACAATTTATTAACTATGAACTGTAAATTAAAACTGAAGAATCTGCAAAAACGTAGAAATTTAAGGAGATGGGACCTGGATAAACTGAAAGAACCAGAGGCTGTAGAGATTTTCAGAGAGAGCATTAGAGAATGGTTGATAAGAACAGGGGAAAGAAATACAGTACAAGATGAATGGGTAGCTTTGAGGGATGAAATAGGGAAGGCAGCAGAGGATCAAGTAGGTAAAAGACGATAGCTAGTAGAAATACTTGAGTAACAAAAGAGGTATTGAATGTAACTGATGGAAGAAGAAAATATAAAAATGCAGTAAATGAAATAGGCGACAAGGAATACAAAAGTCTCAAAAGTGATATCGACAGGAAGCGCAAAATGGCTAAGCAGGGATGGCTAGAGGACAAATGTAAGGACGTAGAAGCATATATCACTAGGGATTAAGACAGATACTGCCTACAGGAAAGTTAAAGAGACCTTTGCAGAAAATAGAATCACCGGTGTAAATATCAAGAGCTCAGATGGAAAACCAGTGCCAAGCAAAGATGGGAAAGCAGAAAGGTGAAAGCAGCACAAAGAGGGTCTATACAAGGGTGATCTATCTGAGGGCAATATTATGGAAATGGAAGAGGAGATACGAGTAGATGAAGAAGAAATGGAAGATATGATACTGCGTGAAGAATTTGACGGAGCACTGAAAGACCTAAGTCGAATCAAGGACCCGGGAGTAGACAACATTCCATTACAACTATTGGGAGAGCCAGGCATGACAAAACTCTTCCATCTGGTGAGCAAGATGTATGAGACAGGCGAAATACCTTCAGACTTCAAGAAGAATATAATGATTCCAATCCCAAAGGAAGCAGGTGTTCAAAGGTGTGAAAATTACCGAACTATCAGTTTAATAAGTCATGATTGCAAAATACTAACACGAATTATTTACAAACAAATCGGAAAAATGGAAGAAGTCGACCTCGGGGAAGATCAGTTTGGATTCCGTAAAAATATTGGAACACGCGAGGCAATACTGACCCTACGACTTATCTTAAAAGCTAGATCAAGGAAAGGCAAACCTACGTTTCTAGAACTTTTAGACTTAGAAAAAGCTTTTGACAATGTTGGCTGGAATACTCTCTTTCAAATTCTGAAGGTGGCTGGTGTAAAATACAGGGAACGTAAGGCTGTTTACAATTTGTACAGAAACCAGATGGCAGTTATAATAGTCGAAGGACATGAAAGGGAAGCAGTGACTAAGAAGGGAGTGAGACAGGGTTGTAGCCTATCCCCCATGTTACTCAATCTGTATACTGAGCAAGCAGTAAAGGAAACAAAAGAAAATTTTGGGTAGGAATTAAAATCAATGGAAAAGAATTAAAAGCTTTGAGGCTTGCCGACGACATTGTAATTCTGTCAGAGACAGCAAAGGACCTGGAATGAGCAGAATGGACAGTGTCTTGAAAGGACGATATAAGATGAAGATAAAGAAAAACAAAATGAGGATATTGGAATGTAGTTGAATTAAATCGGGTAATGCTGAGGGTATTAGATTAGGAAATGAGGCACTTATAGTAGTAAATGAATTTTGCTATTTTGCTATTTGGGGAGCAAAATAACTGATGATGGTCGAAGCAGAGAGGATATAAAATGCAGACTGGCTATGGCAAGGAAAACATTTCTGAAGAAGAGAAATTTCTTAACATCGAGTATAGATTTAAGTGTCAGGATGTATTTTCTGAAAGTATTTGTATGGATTGTAGCCATGTATGGAAGTGAAACATGGACGATAGTGTAGACAAGAAAAGAATAGAAGCTTTCGAAATGTGGTGCTGCAGAAGAATGCTGAAGATTAGATGAGTAGATCACGTAACTAATGAGGAGGTACTGAATAGAATAGGGGAAAAGATGAAATTGTTGCACAACGTGACTAGAAGAAGGGCTCGTTTGGTGGGACACGTTCTGAGGCATCAAGGGATCACCAATTTAGTGTTGGCGGGAAGCATGGAGGGTAAAAACCGTAGAGGAAGACCAAGAGATGAATACACGTAGCAGATTCAGAAGGATGTAGGTTGCAGTAGTTACTCAGAGATGCTTTTACAGAATAAATTAGGATGGAGAGTTTCGTCAGACCAGTCTCTGGACTAAAAAGCACAACAACAGCTTTTTAGTAAAGATCGTATTTTAGGTTTTGCGTGTGTTACCCACTATTCTGACTTAGTTCTGTAGCCCCATCTGTTCCTTAGGTAAATTTCGCAACCTCGTTCTAAGGCGCGTTGAAGCTAAGTGTCTATCATGTATGAAACATAGAATTTCGAGAGACTCCGACCCCTATATGCCCTTTACCTTGGCATGTTACTACTAGCCACAACTGCCAAATGGCCAGAAAAACTGACTGGACAAGTTTCGGCGCTTATAACACTATTTTTCAGGCTACTAGAGGCATGGATCGATCCATCCCACTCATGGAATGGCTAGTAATATAGGTGACCATTCGGGGAATGGCTAGTAATATAGGTGACCATTCGATTCCCTCTTGGCTGGTTGTGACAGGTGCCGATGGGCTGCGATCACTACGACTCCCAGTCCCAGGAATATATTAGGACTGGACGTTGGGTTGGCGGCGGAAAGAACAAAGTTGAAATTACCAGCAAGGTTGATGTTCTCTTTCGCGAAATTGATTAACTCAACTATGCTTTCCTGAAAGAAAACAGTTCTATCAAGTCTGGCTTGCGAACCGGATGGAGTATAGATATTAATGAGCTGATCTGTGTCGGTTTCACCAGAAATTCCTCGTCCGCTTGCCAACCTTTCAACACCTTTAGGTATAATTCCATCCTTGAATGACGGGGCGGTGCTGCTTTCAGGTCCTCTACTGAGGATAGCATCGTATCTCGAAATATGTTCTACCCTGTCTGTACATACTTCTTGCTACATGACTATATCGAATGCGTCGCAGACACTGAGTGCATACATGCCCCATGGAGCCCAACCCCGCGACCGTTCTAGGCTGTCAATCATAAATAACAGTACCTCTTTATCTCCAGACCTTAATATGTCTACATCTACATCTACATGACTACTCTGCAATTCACATTTAAGTGCTTGGCAGAGGGTTCATCGAACCACAATCATACTATCTCTCTACTATTCCACTCCCGAACAGCGCGCGGGAAAAACGAACACCTAAACCTTTCTGTTCGAGCTCTGATTTCTCTTATTTTATTTTGATGATCCTTCCTACCTATGTAGGTTGGGCTCAACAAAATATGTTCGGATTCGGAAGAGAAAGTTGGTGACTGAAATTTCGTAAATAGATCTCCCCGCGACGGAAAACGTCTTTGCTTTAATGACTTCCATCCCAACTCGCGTATCATATCTGCCACACTCTCTCCCCTATTACGTGATAATACAAAACAAGCTGCCCTTTTTTGCACCCTTTCTATGTCCTCCGTCAATTCCACCTGGTAAGGATCCCACACCGCGCAGCAATATTCTAACAGAGCACGAACGAGTGTAGTGTAAGATGTCTCTTTAATGGACTTGTTGTATCTGCTAAGTGCCCTGCCAATGAAACGCAACCTTTGGCTCGCCTTCCCCACAATATTATCTGTGTGGTCTTTCCAACTGAAGTTGTTCGTGATTTTAATACCGTGGTACTTAGTTGAATTGACAGCCTTGAGAATTGTACTATTTATCGAGTAATCGAATTTCAACGTATTTCTTTTGGAACTCATGTGGATCACCTCACACTTTTCGTTATTTAGCGTCAACTGCCACCTGCCACACAATATAGCAATCTTTTCTAAATCGCTTTGCAACTGATACTGGTCTTCGGATGACCTTACTAGACGGTAAATTACAGCATCATCTGCGAACAACCTAAGAGAACTGCTCAGATTACCCAGGTCATTTATATAGATCAGGAACAGCAGAGGCCCCAGGACGCTTCCCTGGGGAACACCTGATATCACTTCAATTTTACTCGACGATTTGCTGTCTATTACTACGAACTGCGACCTTCCTGACAGGAAATCACGAATCCAGTCGCACAACTGAGACGATACCCCATAAGCCCGCAGCTTGATTAGAAGTCGCTTGTGAGGAACGGTGTCAAAAGATTTCCAGAAATCCAGAAATACGGAATCAACCTGCGATCCCCTGTCGATAGCGGCCATTACTTCGTGCGAATAAAGAGCTAGCTGCCTTGCACAAGAACGATGTTTTCTGAAACCATGCTGATTACGTATCAATAGATCGTTCCCTTCGAGATGATTCGTAATGTTTGAATACAGTATATGCTCCAAAACCCTACTGCAAACCGACGTCAATGATATAGGTCTGTAGTTCGATGGATTACTCCTACTACCCTTCTTAAACACTGGTGCGACCTGCGTAATTTTCCAATCTGTAGGTACAGATCTATCGGTGAGCGAGCGGTTGTATATGATTGCTAAGTAGGGAGCTATTGTATCAGCGTAATCTGAAAGGAACCTAATCGGTATACAATCTGAACCTGAAGACTTGCTCGTATCAAGCGATTTGAGTTGCTTCGCAACCCCTAAGGTATCTACTTCTAAGAAACTCATGCCAGCAGCTGTTCGTGTTTCAAATTCTGGAATATTCCATTCGTCTTCCCTGGTGAAGTAATTTCGGAAAACTGCGTTCAATAACTCCACTTTAGACGCACAGTCGTTGGTAACAGTACCATCGGCACTGCGCAGCGAAGGTATTGACTGCGTCTTGCCGCTTGTGTACTTTACATACGACCAGAATTTCTTCGGATTTTCTACCAAATTTCGAGACAATGTTTCGTTGTGGAACCTATTAAAGGTATCTCGCATTGAAGTCCGTGCCAAATTTCGCGCGTCTGTAAATCTTCGGGATTTCGCTTTCTTCTGAACTTCGCATGCTTTTTCCGTTGCCTCTACAACAGCGTTCGGACCTGTTTTGTGTACCATGGGGGATCAGTTCCATCTCTTACGAATTTATGAGGTATGAATCTCTCAATTGCTGTTGCTACTATATCTTTGAATTTGAGCCACATCTCGTCTACATTTGCATAGTTAGTTCGGAAGGAATGGAGATTGTCTCTTAGGAAGGCTTCTAGTGACACTGTATCCGCTTTTTTAAATAAAATTATTTTGCGTTTGTTTCTGGTGGATTTGGAAGAAACGGTATTGAGCCTAGCTACAACGACATTGTGATCACTAATCCCTGTATCAGTCATGATGCTCTCTATTAGCTCTGGATTGTTTGTGGCGGGATGTGACGGGATATGCTTCATCACACCAATTTTTATATGCCTCATACCATTTAAAACCGGGGATTTCTGTGTACTGGGTCACTCCGCAGCAATTTTGCTTAGAATGGTGCCATAAATCGTCAACACTGCGTTAATTTTTTCTGAGGTTGTTTCAAAAGGTAGTTCGAAAACTCTAATACTTCTGATTCCAAGTTCTGCATGAGTAACTTTCACATCACCGACATTGCTGTCAGAAGGTTTGAGCTTTAAATTATTTCCATATAATTCTACCATTTGGTTATATTTTTGGGATTCCTTGACTTAAGATAGACGGTACTACAACTGATCGACAAATGAATTCCAATTATATCCTCAGCTGCTAACTTAACTACTTCTTCCATAAACTCCTCTACCTCAAACGATTTAGATAGTGCATAGTTATTGTCAAACATAAACTTCAAAGTGTTTTTCCTTACAGGTTCTGCCGCTAGAAATCCAATGTGATCTGTGGTAATAAGTTACAAACGCTCCACAGCGTTAAACTCACCGACAACAGAGCACGGCCACTAGCAGCGGAGACGTAAACACGGCTCACTTCCGCTCGCCACGGCCGCCGAGGGTCGACTGCCTCTAGACCAGCTGAACCAAAATGAGTATATTTTCTTCATGTATAACATTTGATGCATGAGTCTGCGAGTATCAAACTATATGACATATATTACCGTATCTTTTGACTGCAGTGATTTAGAAGCTTAAATTATTTACACCCCTAAGGATTGTATAACCTAGTATTTGACATAAATTTCAGTCTGACGCCTTTACCCGTTCTTGAGAAAAATGGATCTCCGTAGACGGCCATACCTTATGATTTCACTGAAACAGAACATTTACAAACAAAAAAAAAGACAGTTTATAACTATGTGAGTCCTCAAAACACAAATCTATGCATCTAGTGGCACAAACTCTATGTTTTTTGTTAATAACTGCATCCTAAGGGTGTGTACATCGCAGTTGGGATATGTTTCAAAGACTGATGCACATTGCAGTCGCAGCATACATAAAGCGACCTCGGATACTGCAACCAGTGTTGCTACTGTACGAGAAAGCCCGACTACACTCTTCTAATTTCACAAAGGGACCTATCCAGGAGCTTGGATGAGAAGCATTCCCTATTACACTTCTTCCGTTCTAGAACCCACAGACGTTTATCCTTTTCGCTCCTTATCGAATAATTATCAGGAAAATTCCTTTTTGGACAAAAATACACTCTGAACTTGGATTTATGACATCTCTATCTCCAAACCAGTAGCTTTCTACATACGAGGAATCCAGAAACTGCCTGACCATCGTCAGGCTGTTTTACTTAATATAGCGGTGGGGATATATTGTTGACGATTAATTTCTCTCTTACGTTTTCTGTTATATATAACGAGACACGCTACAAATTTGCTCTGTTGTAATACAAATCAATTACAATTCACCGGGATACCCTTATGAAAAAAGTCTAATGTAACAGAACAAAACCATATGTAAGACAAGCCAGCCCAAACCATCATGCATTAGCAAGATATTACGCACTTTTGAGCCTCGTGCGGTCTCTGTCTAGTAAAGTCCTACTTCTTACCATAGAAGCATTTCGGGTCTGACACGAAAATGTATAAACCTCCTAGTAGGAGCAGACCCAAGAAGAAACCCAATTAAGAGATTATTCAGTGCCACACATTACACCTACATCTACATGGATACTCTGCAAATCACATTTAAGTTCTTGGCAGAGGGTTCATCTAACCACCTTCACAATTCTCTATTATTCCAATCTCGTATAGCGCGCGGAAAGAATGAACACATATATCTTTCCGTACGACTTCTGATTTCCCTTATTTTATAGTGGTGATCGTTCCTCCCTATGGAGGTCGGAGTCAACAAAATATTTTCTCATTCGGAGGAGAAAGTTGGTGATTGGAATTTCGTGAGAAAATTCCGTCGCAACGAAAAGTGCCTTTCTTTTAATGATTTCCAGCCCAAATCCTTTATCATTTCTGTGACACACTCTCCCATATTTCGCGATAATACAAAACGTGCTGCCTTTCTTTGAACTTTTTCGACGTACTCCGTCAGTCCTATCTGGTAATGATCCCCCACCGCTCAGCAGTATTCTAAAAGAGGACGGACAAGCGTAGTGTAGGCAGTCTCCTTAGTAGGTCTGTTACATTTTCTAAGTGTCCTGCCAATAAAACGCAATATTTGGTTAGCCTTCCCCACAACATTTTCTACATTACCTACAACATTTTCTACATTACTTAAAGAATTATGTATTCACAAAAAACTATGACTTTGTCGGTGTAAGGAAAAAAGTATAAGTCTTAACACGGATATCGAAGTCACAGTTTCCTTATTTTTTCGCCGCCAGATCTAAGGGATACTAAATCTAAATTGTGATAAGATTGAAGATGGTGAAGTTAACATTTTCTTGATGGTTTCCGATCTGGAAGCTCATGGGTTGATAAGAGAAAACATAAGAAGTAGAAGAAATATTTAGACCTCTTGCAAGGTCGGAACGTAAGACTAACAGAGCGTTCCTCTTCACAAAGCGGCCACGTTACCACTTTGCAGTTTCTTTTGTTTTTTATTATTTCACTATTTTACCAGTACTTTTTACCAGTCTTCTGTGTTGCTTACTTTTTTATCTTTTTGTTATCTATTTTTGGACGTGGGGGACGGGGGAGGAGATGCTGGTCAGCACTAGGCAGGCGGAGGCAAAGAAGGCAGGTTTCGAGAGTTCCGAGAGCTGACCACGACATTTTTAATAGTCTTTCGTCATCATTAGGTAATGATGTTGAAGGAAAAAATTCACGCGTAAATCATCTTTCGTTTTATTTTCTTCAATCAGGAGGTGATGTATTGTTTGTTCTCTAGCCAGTTTACGGCATTTCTTTGTGTAAATGGATGTGGCACATCATTAGGAATCAAAAAATTGGCAGGCAAAATACTGAGAGTACTGCTCGTATTATCGTGGATAGCATTTGTCTGATAGCTCGCCAGATGTCCTTCAAAAAAATGACTTTGAGCACTATGGGACTTAACTGCTGAGGTCATCAGTCCCCTAGAACTTAGAACTACTTAAACCTAACTAACCTAATGACATCTCACACATCTATGCCCGAGGCAGGATTCGAACCTGCGAGCGTAGCGGTCACACGGTTCCAGACTGTAGCGCCTAGAACCGCTCGGCCACTTTGGCCGGCAGATGTCCTTCACTTGAGTGCGCACAAACCTATGTTCTTCGGTATCTGTTAGGTCACAATTCTCACATGTTGGAGAATCACCCAGATAGATGGCATGAAGTTTCGCTTTGGTTGCTGATTTCCTGTATACTGCCGTGTACCAAGTAACTTTCACATGTCCTGGTAGATGAGGGGTGCTAATAGTTTTTTCCAAATGACCTTCTTTTCTGCTTTTTTTTCTATTAATTTTATGTAAATGTCCTAAACTTTTACCATATTCGTTGGGCCGACTCTGGTTTGAATATGAGTGAGTTAGAGTAGAATTTGTTGAAAAATATAGTAGCTATTGTGGAGGTGCAGTCTATATATGGGTGGATTCAAGGCAGTGGGAGTAATTTCGTCTAGTAAGTGGCACGTGAGGCTGGTGAGCTTCTTCCTCCATAGTTTGTGTGTGGAACACACGAATAAAGCTTGTGACTTTCTCCCACCGTCAGTGACATTTAATGCCCCATTTTCGGCTGAGAGGGACAACAAGTCAAAGTTGACTTTGAAAATGTTACCACGAGTTACAAAATGACCAAAGGTTGAGAGAGTTGTTGTTGCTGTTTCACGTGGTATGGGTAAAACCCATGTCATGTAATTGACTTCAGAGACCATGTTTATAATTGCAAAGGTTGCAAGCGATTCCTTTACTATTTATGAGTTTTTCAATGTGATTGACTATTATGTCCTCTTTCGTGAGTCTCGCTGTTCCCAATTCAGTTCCAGTTCTAGCATTTATTACAGCGCTATACCCAAAGATATCGTGTAGCGCAATGTCCGTTACTTCTTGAAGTAGAATAATATCAATGTCTTCCGCATACAGGAAGTCTTTCAAGCTACTTAATTGCAGGGAACTGCTTATGCTGTTGTTCAAAGCTACGATCGTGTATGTTTGAGACGAGTTCATAATGTACTACGTTTTATAAATTCAACTCTTCCATCACAACCAGTCAGTATGAAAGCAGTCAGTATGTGTCAGATACATATACGCCTCCTGCTACTTGATGTGGGTGAGATAAACGTTACTGGGCGGAGACTGATAACGATTCTCTGAAAGTGAAATCAGTTTCTCTCATTTCCTCATCTTCCACGGTCTCGTCACCCAGCTCTTCTCAAACGGAGATGTGGACATGTCATTCGTGGTTTACGGCGGATTTTTGCGGTACCTTTGTGAGCAGTTGCACCAGCGTCTTGTTTTGCTTCCGCGGAGGAGGTGCACTACCGGCGTCTGGTGTGTGAACAGGTTCCGGCTGAGTACCGTTAGAACATTCCACCGAACTTTCATTTAATTTCAGGCCTGTGTGTTGGACCTTTTCGCGCATCGGTGGAACAATTTTCTCGGTCGTCTGATGTGAAATCCTTCGTTTCTTCTGGAGGGAGCGGCTTATCGGTGAGCTTGTAGAATTTTCTGCTGCAATGTCCTATTCACTTTCAGTGACGTTCCGGTCAGCATATGGTGGTCCGATTTCGGAGTACTGTGCGGAACTGGCTTGTTCGGTCGGTTACGATGCGGATGGAATGACCTCCGCTACTTCAGTCACTTCCATTGAATACCGTTAGCCGTAGCATTATCAGTGTGACGAGTGACCAGAAGAGGGACGGCGGGTGGGTGTCCAACGACAGCTGGTACGTACGTTATCTGCATGTAGATCATAGCTGCAGATTTAACAGCTTCGCCGGCCGGCAGCTGGGCCACGCGCCGCGCGGTTGTATACATCGGACCTGCACGTGACCTGTCAAACCACACCCCGCGCTCGTTCTAGGCCGCCCTTCCTACACGACAGTAGCTCGGTAGCCACAAACGTTAACATGAGATGAGATATGTTTCTATAGTTAATATTAAGTTGTCTGATGATATTCAACACCGGAAACTCATGTGAATTCAACTATTTTTCTGGAACATTACTGAATATTTTACTATAAGACGGCCGTTGTGGCCGAGCGGTTCTACGCGCTTCATTCAGAACTGCGCTGCTGCTGCGGTCTTAGGTTTGAATCCTGCCTCGGTCATGGATGTGTGTGATGTCCTTAGGTTAGTTAGGTTTAAGTAGTTCTAAGTCTAGGGGACTGATGACCTCAGATGTTAAGTCCCATAGTGCTTGGAGCCTTTTGATTTTCAAGACTACCGCATTTATTTGCTCGCCCGTAACTTCGAATGGTAATTAGAAAAACCTGACTGTTCTTAGACCGAAACCAGCATGGGTCACAGAATGCTTAAACCTAAAGGTTCCTCCTCTTGATTCGACAATTTTATCACGAAGATCGGTATTTATCAGTTTGGCATACACAACAGTATTCACGAACGAGAAATAATAGATACCTACTGAATCATCGCAACCTATCTTCACAGATTCTTCAAGAAAAGATTCAAATTCATGATCTTGGTTTAAGGTGAACTTTAAAGTTTCTGCTCAATTAAGCTGACCCACACTTCCATCTTCTGATATTCACGAATACACAAACGCACGGCGGAGAAGTACAATAAGCACACTGACTTACCGCAGGCGAGCGAGACGGCCACAGCTCGCAGCAGAAGTCCGCACGTGACCACCGCTGAAAGCAGACTGCTATCGAGCCAGTGCTGCTAAGACTGCGCTCTCACTGCGGTATTGTGGATTAACGGAGATAATTTGTAACGTTAAATATAAGATTAGTTACAGACTGTGTGCGGAATGACCTTCCTGGTATCAAATAATAAATGAAACTCCAACGTTGCCACATAAGTGAGAATCATTCAGAATACTTATCGGGAAGGACAACGAAATATCAATTGAATTTAGCAAGACAGCTTTGAACCACACCATGAAGTAAATCAATGATCATGTAGTTGCCAAACGCATTCTACAGTGTTCCCGATTCTCCATTAGCCTAGCGACAGGAAGAATACTTTCGCTCAACCAATAATCTGATCTTGGTAACACTTACAAAGCTCGCCTATTGAAGATGCTGCGGAATCTGCTGCTACCGCACTGACGGGTAGCCGAAATAACTGAAGAATAGTCCAATGGGTTTTATTTGCATTTTTGTAACTACGATTTTCATCTGAAGCATAGTTACAAATAATGTCCAGATTAAACGACTGTAATTCAAACGAAGAAAGATCAGGGGCAATAATTTTGATAGCCCTACTCTTCAGTAGCTGTCGTAGCTATTTTTGTTTATCTCTTCCGTGTATCGTTTCGCTTTTTTATCGTCTCGTGATACAATTAACGTTACTAGTAAAGAACATTCTTCTCAGTATTATTCACATAAAGTAGTTTTCCTTAAGAATCCTTTCATTGGCACAACCTCAAACATATAATAACACAAATGAAAACACAATATAAGACTGATTACAAAACACTAACATCCACAAAAGTATTTCAGAAGCTGTAAATGACGCACAGCTTCAAATTGGAAAACCAAACAGTGCATGGAAATCTTTCTTAATGACCAAAAACAGTACTCATAAACAGTGAATAAAATGAAAAAAAGGGAATGAGTACAGTGAAAGTTCGAGAAATGTTGTATACACTCCTGGAAATGGAAAAAAGAACACATTGACACCGGTGTGTCAGACCCACCATACTTGCTCCGGACACTGCGAGAGGGCTGTACAAGCAATGATCACACGCACGGCACAGCGGACACACCAGGAACCGCGGTGTTGGCCGTCGAATGGCGCTAGCTGCGCAGCATTTGTGCACCGCCGCCGTCAGTGTCAGCCAGTTTGCCGTGGCATACGGAGCTCCATCGCAGTCTTTAACACTGGTAGCATGCCGCGACAGCGTGGACGTGAACCGTATGTGCAGTTGACGGACTTTGGGCGAGGGCGTATAGTGGGCATGCGGGAGGCCGTGTGGACGTACTGCCGAATTGCTCAACACGTGGGGCGTGAGGTCTTCACAGTACATCGATGTTGTCGCCAGTGGTCGGCGGAAGGTGCACGTGCCCGTCGACCTGGGACCGGACCGCAGCGACGCACGGATGCACGCCAAGACCGTAGGATCCTACGCAGTGCCGTAGGGGACCGCACCGCCACTTCCCAGCAAATTAGGGACACTGTTGCTCCTGGGGTATCGGCGAGGACCATTCGCAACCGTCTCCATGTAGCTGGGCTACGGTCCCGCACACCGTTAGGCCGTCTTCCGCTCACGCCCCAACATCGTGCAGCCCGCCTCCAGTGGTGTCGCGACAGGCGTGAATGGAGGGACGAATGGAGACGTGTCGTCTTCAGCGATGAGAGTCGCTTCTGCCTTGGTGCCAATGATGGTCGTACGCGTGTTTGGCGCCGTGCAGGTGAGCGCCACAATCAGGACTGCATACGACCGAGGCACACAGGGCCAACACCCGGCATCATGGTGTGGGGAGCGATCTCCTACACTGGCCGTACACCACTGGTGATCGTCGAGGGGACACTGAATAGTGCACGGTACATCCAAACCGTCATCGAACCCATCGTTCTACCATTCCTAGACCGGCAAGGGAACTTGCTGTTCCAACAGGACAATGCACGTCCGCATGTATCCCGTGCCACCCAACGTGCTCTAGAAGGTGTAAGTCAACTACCCTGGCCAGCAAGATCTCCGGATCTGTCCCCCATTGAGCATGTTTGGGACTGGATGAAGCGTCGTCTCACGCGGTCTGCACGTGCAGCACGAACGCTGGTCCAACTGAGGCGCCAGGTGGAAATGGCATGGCAAGCCGTTCCACAGGACTACATCCAGCATCTCTACGATCGTCTCCATGGGAGAATAGCAGCCTGCATTGCTGCGAAAGGTGGATATACACTGTACTAGTGCCGACATTGTGCATGCTCTGTTGCCTGTGTCTATGTGCCTGTGGTTCTGTCAGTGTGATCATGTGATGTATCTGACCCCAGGAATGTGTCAATAAAGCTTCCCCTTCTTGGGACAATGAATTCACGGTGTTCTTATTTCAATTTCCAGGAGTGTAATTTGGTAGACTAATTAGCTGATGACGAACTTATTGCATACGTTTATCTGCTGCGTTCAATAAACTAACGCAAAAATGCTATAAAGTGTTCACTGTACTAATATAGATTAATTGCACCTTATCATAGTAACCTTATAACACAAATCACTTGTAACAATAGAAAGTAGCCCTAACACAATCGCCCCTAAATTGTCACGAATTAGCAAGGTGTTATGCACTTTCGACATAAAAATCGCCCGTGACAATGTGCAGTCCAAGTTCATATCGAAGTAGAATTACAGGATTTCGTGAAAGTATGGAAGTGTAGCAGTGCACGCAGACACATAACGAAATCCAGTTAACAAACTATTCAGTGCACCATTTAAGTCACTACAACAGTTTATTTAAAAAACTAGACAGTTCGTCAGAAGCAGAAAAGCGGTAATAACAAGTGTGTCAATCTCTATGTTTTTCATTATTCGATCTATAGCGTACTGAAACAACATAGCAAGAAAACGTGTGAGGGGGAGGTATTCTAAAGAGTTTTTTTACTGATCGTCGGCCTGCTTGACAGTAGCTTTGTCACGGAAGAAGTAAAACTCTTGTCTCCAGCGACATTGCAACCTACAGCAGCCACACAGTCTTCCCTTTCAAGAGCCAATAATTTTCCGTGTTTTTTTTTTTTTTGGTTGATCTCATTTTGTTCGTTAGTGTTCGTTGCATTTGTTCGTGATGTACGTTCCATGATTCTTGTTCGAGTTCGTCCATGAACTCAGTTTTTTTTTTTAAATTACAGATGGCAGCTAACCCTCTGACCAAACACGCTGAGCTAATGTGCCGGCATGAGCTAGCGCACAAGTGTCACATGGAGCTCTCTCTTTGTCCTAGTGATCGACAAGGCGGACAGTCTGGAATGTAAAAGACGAGAGTGGTTCTAGCTTCAACTTGGAACGAGCTCCCTGGAGTCAGAAACATAAACTTTCTAACTTTATGTCATCCCTTAAGTGAACCATTCAGAATATTTAATCAACATGACACGAAAGTAGCAGGCAAATGTAGCAAGTATCAGGAAGTAAGTCGAAGGTCACAGTGTTGCCAAACATATCCTAGGATGTCATGTCTTTAGCTAGTGGCAGCTAAGGTGTATCTTGTGAGCATCCCACTTGCTTTTGAAAGACATGGAGCAGGCAGCTACATAAATGAATAGGTCAAGGAATTTTATTTGAATTTATGGAACTACGATTCAAAGCTAAATCGTAATTATGAATAGTTTTCAGATTCTCCGACTGCAGCCGACATTCTATATATTAAGATTAGGAGGAATAGTTTGAGAGGTCCATATCTTCAGTAGCCGTTGTAACTTTTTGTTTGTGCGTCATTAGATTTGATACTTAATCCTTGACAGGATAAAAACTGCTAAACTTTATGTTAATTACATCGACACCCCATGACCCCACACACTACACAGACACCTCATCATGGCTGATAAGTAAATCATTTACATTGCCTATTGTTTCTATATCTGAATCAAAATTCCTGTTGAAACTAAATCAATTTGTTAAGAATTATTGCTGAAAACCTTAATACTGACAGTAGCTGTATGACAGATAAAGAAACAAATTCCTTGAATAACGCATGAGATACTGAATTGAACAGACAGGGCACTGAATCATCTAATTCGAAACAAGGCATTTGGAGTAGACGACACTCCCTCACAATTATTGAGATCCTCTCGAGAAAATACCATAACAAAATTATTCCATCGTATATGCATGGCATATGCTACAGGAAAAATACCCTCAGACGTCAAGACTAACGTAATAGCCCCAATGCCAAAAGTGGCAGTTGCTGAAAGACGAGGCTGTTACCGAACTATCTGTCTAATACGTTACGAGGTGCAAAATACTGACACAAATTATTTACAGATGTATCAACGAAAAATAACTAGAGAAAGCCAGCTCAGGGAAGATCAATTTGTATTCCGGAGAATTGTTGGAACATATGAGGCAATACTGACCCTATATTAGGAAGTAGGTTGAAGAAACGTAAACTTGCGTTTCTAGTATTCCTCGAGTTTAAGAAAACATTTGACAACGATGACTGGTGGGCACGCTGATATTCTCAAGGCAGCAGGTATAAAATACAAGTAGCCTACGCTTAGTTACAAATTGTATATACACTAGGCTATGGTTGAAGGACATGAAGGGTAGCTGTCGTTGAGATGTAGTGAGAGAGTGCTGTAATCTAGTCCCGGTGTTAACTAATTAGTCAATTAGTAACGTGTTCCATGGATCATTTTGCACGATAGATCGTAATGATGTGGAACAAGACATTATACAGCGCAAATTAATTTGTACATGCGGTCACCATCTTTACACATTACAATTACAGAAATTCTTCTGTGGAATGGAAGGAGTTGTCAAGCAAAAACTGCCTCTGTTTGTTATCAAATTTTACTTTTCTGTCTGTCGGACATTTTATATCACTTGGTAAATGATCAAAAGTTTTTGTTGCAGCATTGTGCATCCCTTTTTGTGCTGAAGACAACCTTAATGTGGAGTAATGAATGTCATTTTTCCTTCTGGTATTGTAATTATGTAGCTCATTGTTCCTCTCGAACTGTAGTGCAGCATGTACAACAAACTTCATGAGGGAATAAATATATTGTGAAGTAGCAGTCAGAATGCAAAACTCCTTAAATAGATGTTTTCAAGACGATCGTGGGTGAGCCCCACACATTATTCTCACTGCATGTTCTTGCGCAATAAAGTATTTTTTTCTTAAAGATGAGTTATCCCTGAACATTATCCCACATAGCACTATTGAATGAAACTATGCAAAATATGTCAACTTACTGATTTGTCTCTCCCCAACCTTTGCAATGATTTCAAGCGCAGATGTAGCTGAACTAACTTATAAGTGGTTTCAGGACTTTCGAAATGTGTTTTTCCCTATTTAAATTCTCATCAATATGGACCCCTAAGAATTTTGAAGTTTCCACCCTAGTTATTATTTGTTCAGCATGTATTAAACTTATCATTGGTGTAGTACCTCTAGATGTGCAGAACTGAATATGTTGGATCTTTTTAAAATTGGGGATGAGACCAGTCACAGAAAACCAGTCAATTATACTTGTAAGAATTTTGTCTACAATTTCTTCTATATCTGTATGCATGATTGGATTGATTACAATACTAATGTCACCTATCAAAAAGAACTAACTCTGCGTGTTGTATATTAGATGGAAGATCGTTTATATATATGAGCGACGGTAGTGGATTTAAGATTGAACCTTGGGGAAACTCATGCGTGATTCCTCCCCAGTTAGAATTATGTCTCCGAAATATATTGCTTGACTTACTAAGTACAACTTCCTGAATTCCTCTGGCTAGATATGACATTATCCATTGGTTGGCTATAGTGTCAGTCCCATAAAATGCTAATTTATCTAGGACAGTACTGTGAGTCACACCGTCAAATGCCTTAGAATGGTCTCAGAAAATACCAACTGGTGCTATTTTATTATCAAAAGATTATAAAATTTTCTGTTTCAGTACGTACGCTTAGATTGATTGCAATAATAGCATCGTCTGTAAAAAGAACTAATTCTGCTTTTCGTATACTATACAGTGGTAGTTTACGTATATAGGATGTCCAGTTTTAATCTATATCGGCCGATATCTCTGGAGAGGCACAATTCTGAAAAAAAAAGGGTCTCTAGTAAGAGTTGTAAAGTTTGAAGGGAGGCATGGAGTGCTTGCATCGAAAGGACCATGAATCTTGTTTTCAAGGTCAAACCAAAGGTCAAGTTCATTTTCGCAAATGATAACCCCTATTTTTATTTCATATTCGTATTCTACGTGAAAAAATACGTATTGTTTATAGGGAACATTTTTTTTCGAAAAATTAATGGTTTGGCGCCTGGGGCCATTGTAGCTTTCCCAGGTTACCAGGAAGCGAGATCGGGAACAATTTTCAATGAAAATCTTGTATGGTTTCTGAACTCTGTCCACCGGTGAAATTTTCGTCAACTTGAAATGGTCTTGAAATTCTTCAGCAGGGATTAATCTCAAAGCAAATACCGTAGGCATTAGCGGAACCCAATGTGCACCACTTGGAGGGTGCCGAATCAGAGACCAGCATTTTGCTTGTGCCGGCACAATCAGAGAAGAGAAGGGTGGAGCTTTGAGGCTAACCAATAAGCGTCATTGTCGGGGAATTTGAAATCATAACTGGGGGTTCAGAGAAATTTTACCTTTGGAGCGTCTGAAAATTTCTCGGCTATGCTCACATAGAACGATTCTTGCCTGATGTGACTCTCATAAATTTTTCTCTTACGGACTTAGGAAAAAATGTGTGTTAAGAGTTTTAGAAAAATTCCACCTCGTCGAACTCTGATGAATTTCGCCTCGTGGGACTCAGAACAATCTCCTCTCGCGAGACTCTAATGAGTTCTTGCGAAGGGAAATTTTTCCAAATCCGTACAAGTAAAATTATTCTCAATACGAATGTTTGAAGCCCGTAAGAGAAAAATTTATCTGAGTCACCTTCTCTCGCAATCGACTTTCTCGGGCCCGTCTTTCGTTTCTGCCTTCTCTCCGTATTTGAAAAGGGCGGATTACCATGGGATATTTCATCATTTTATTATTTACGTCAATATCGAGATAAGTAAAAGTACCCTCTTGAAAGAGGCACATCCGTTAGACACCTAAGTAATTTTCTGAAAAACCGCGCTTGAATACTGTATGTTTTGGCTTCACGCTGTGGCGTAAACAACAGCGAGCATGTGTAAAGGAAGAGGTCGCGTACGCTTTAATAAGTCAGTTGTCCTGCAACACTCTTGCCGGATGTTTCATTGAAGGAAAAACATAATGAAATCAATAATAGTAACAGTGATCGACTCTAATCTGTTCGAAATGGCTGGTCAAACACCGTTACAAATAGTGAGAATGATAAAAATTGTTGGCGAGTGTCGCGATAATTATGCAGCCGCGCAAAGATTGTATGCCGAAAGGTATCCCGATGCCCGTCATTCCACGAAGGTTGCATTTAGGTCTCGGGTAAGACGAGCTGAAAGAGGGACTTTGAAAAGACAGAGACGAATGACGGGCCCGAGAGAGGCGATTGCGCTGGAAGCTCGTGCTATCGTCGCTGAAGATCGTCAGATTCAGCGAACGCTTGGCGTGCCTCGATCAACGGTATCCCGTGTTTAAGATACTTTAAATTCCACCCATATTGCTTACATATCACCCAAACAATTTAGCCTGGGGATCCTGAGAGGCGCCTGGCATTTTGTCGATTGGCCGATACACAAATACGTCGTGATCGCTTTTTCTTCACACGCACTCTCTTTACAGACGAGGCATACTTTGACAACATGGAAGGAGTCAACCTGCGTAACGCACACTACTGGGCGGAGGCAAATCCTCGCTGGCAGCGAGATCACCGAACACACAGATGGATGTCAGTCAATTTCTGGGCGGGAATAGTTGGAGATTACGTGATTGGTCCTGGTTTTTATGGCGAAACGTTGAATGGCTTATGCTACGTCTTGTGCTTCCTTTACTAGAAAATATCCCCCTAGACATACGAGCAAGTATGTGGTTTCAACATGACGGCGCCCCTGCACATCAGGGCTTACCTGTCAGAAGGTATCTTAATGCAACTTACCCGACTCGATGGACTGGTTTCGTTTGTGCAATTCCCGCCAAAATCGCCAGACTTAACACCATTGGATTTCTTCTTATGGGGAGCTGTGAAGCAGAAGGTGTACTCTACTTGACTCGACTCCCACGAAGACGCCAGAAGATATGAGATAAAGGATTGTGGCGGCTTTCCAGGCAATCACCCATCAGACATTGAATGATGTCGAGACCAGTATCCAACGGAGATTTCAAATGTGCAATAGGCAAATGGGCAGTTGATTGAGCATCTGAGATCCTAAATTTCCACTAAGAACAAGGTTTATCAGGGCTAACGTTGTGTGAAGTGCGCTGGGCAACCTCCAAGTGGTGCACATTGCAGAACCCCATTCGTGATTTCCCCCCAGTCAGAATTATGTCCCTGGACTGTATTGCTTGAATGACTAAGTACAACTTTCTGCATTCTTCTTGTTGGATATGACATTGCCCATTGGTTGGCGTTGCCATCAAGCACAAAAATTTTTAATTATCTTGGAGAATACTGTGATTCTTACAGTAAAATGCCTTAGAGATGTCGCAGAAATACCAACCGGTGCTGTTTCATTATTTAATGCCTGTAAAATCTGGTGAGTGAACATGTAAATGGCATTATCAATAGGGCAACCCTTTTGAAACCCGAACTGGGATTTGCTGAGGATATTACTGTTGCTAAGGTGAGATACTGTCCTAGAAAAATCACTTTTCCAAAAATTTTGTAGAATGCTGTCAGCAGTGAAACAAGCGGTAATTATTGACATCTCTCTTAACACCTTTCTTAAAGAGGGGTTTAAGAAAGACATATTTCAGTCTTTCTGGAAAAATGTTTACTGCTCTATTGAAACCACCATCAAAACTAGATGACCTTTTATTTTTAATAGAATTTATAATTTTCTTAATTTCATAAGGAAAAGTTGATGATGCATTTATGTGGTTGAATTTTATGAAAGTTACATTTGTGACATACTGCTGTGATTTCGTTCTTCGACTGTTTGTCCCTATGCTTTCTATTGTGTTTAAGAAATGATTAGTAATTGCATTTGCTACCTGTAACTTATCATTTATAGCCCTTCCATTAGTACAATTGTGTTGCTGTTTTCGTATGTGGGTGGTTGTTCTGTCTCTCGTTCATTGGCTTCCATATTGTCTTATGTCTGTTGTCGGAAGTACTGATTTCTGACATGTGTATGTTCTTTGATTTTTATTAACCTTTCTTAATAATTCTGAGTATTTTTTGTAGTGTGCAACTACTGCCGGATCCCTACTTGTTCTTGCCAAAAGATACATTTCCCTTTTCCTTTCATAAGGTATTTTAGTCCCTCTAGTGATCCATAGTATTTTACTTGGTTGTTTAGTGCCCTTTCTAACTAGCTTATGCCGAAAGCTGTTTCCAAATAATGATATGAATTTGTCATTGAACAGGTTAAATTTTATGTTAGGATTTAGTTTATTATAAATCACATCCCATGTCATCTCTTTGAAACTATCCTTAAAATATTTGGCCTGGAGTCATTAATTATTCCAACTGATTTCCACTGAGGAGTATCCATACAGTAAGGCGCTTTGTTATTTATCCTAACCAACTGTGCATCATGATCAGAGAGCATTTGTTACTAGGTAAAAAGGTATTGCCTTGATTTGAGCTTCACCAAAGGAAGCGTTATCAGTTAGGGCTCTACCGTCTTTGCTCCCGTGTTGAAAGTATTGAAAACAAATTTTAGTATCCAAGTAAAGTTTACAGATCATTTTTCTATCAGAATCCTTTAGAAAATTTAGACTGAAGTCACCACAGACTATTAAGAGCTTGCTACTGCCTGACAGATTGAAAAGTACGGAATCAAGATTCCTCATAATTAGTTCAAAATTTCCCAGTGGGAATCTACATACAGATAGAATTAAAAGTGAACTAGCCGGCCCTGTGGCCGGTCACAGGTTAGAATCCTGCCTCGGGCATGGATGTGTGTGATTTCCTTAGGTTAGTTAGGTTTAAGTAGTTCTAATTCTATGGGATGATGACCACAGATATTAAGTCACATAGTGCTTAGAGCCATTTGAACCATTTTGAACTATTTTTCAGCATCAATTCACAATCACACACTTCTATTATTCAATATGTGTATTGAGCAACTATTGAAGGATACCAAGAAAAAATTTCTAAAGGAAATTAATGCTCTGAGAAAAAAGAAAATTTTGAGTTTAACCGATGACATTGTAATTCTTTCGATAACAGGAAAAGGCTTAGAAGAACAGCTGATGGGTAGGATAGCGTCGTGAAAAGAGATGGTATGATAAATATCAATAAAAGCAGAATAAGGATAGAGAAATGTAGTCGAATTAAACCATGTAATGCTGAGGGAACTAGATTGGGAAACGAAGCCCTAAAAGAATAAGGGGCATGCAAATGAATCCCGATCACTAGTGTAAAGTAACGGTAACAATTTCATTAATTCAAAAATGTAGTTATGCACAGTACACATACTCAAAAATAGTCGCCAAAACTGTTGGCACATTCATGCTATTGCGACAATAGCCGATCGATTCCACCCTTGAAGAAGCTACTAGGATGCTGCCGAATTCAGGCCTGGACCAAGTCACACACTACGTCTTCCGTTGCGAATCGATGACCGTGAATAGCTTGTTTTAGAGGTCCAAACACATGAAAGCCACACGGTGAAGGGTCGGAACTGTACGATGGATGTTCCAGCGTTTCCCACCGAAACTGCTGGAATGTCGTCTTCCAGTGACGAGCATTGTGTAACAGTGACTCGCGCCCCTGAAGGAATAGTTTGCGCCATTCCACAACTCTTGAACGACTCAGACTGTACTCATCGTACACAGCCTTCATCCGTCGATACATTTCACGGCCTCCAACTCCCTCCGCCGCCAAAAATTGGATCACTCCTCGTTGTTTCTGCTTACTTCCCTGCATGTTCGGTAGCGGACGATAACTTTTGTGACCACCTTCTCTACGACGTGAAACCACAGTGGCGCTATGCAACATCAGACGGTGAGCACACGTCAGTCTCTCTGCCAATAGATGGCGCCACCATACCCACAGTTACGTGGTCTCACCTTACGTGTATGGCAAGGTAGACGCACAGACCAGGTTTCATTTGAATGGATCTCATAGTAGATGAGTTTTGTTATTTAGACAGCAAAATAAAAGAAGTTGCTGAAGTAGAGAGGACAGAAAAATCAGGGTGCAATAGCAAAAAACCTTCTCTGGAAATGATATGCTAACTTACATCCAATACAAATTTAAATGTTGGAACGTCTTCTCGGAAACTATTTGTCTGGAGTGTAACACTGAACGGAACTGAAACCTGGTTCAAACAAAAAGAAAATAGAAGCTTTTGAAATGTGTTGCTTCAAAAGAATGCTGGAGATCAGAAGGATAGATCAGACAGTGAGGCGGTACTGAATCGATTTGGGAAGGAAAGATATTTATCTCACAACTTGACTAAAGGTAGGGGTCGTTTGATAGAACATGTCCTGATTGATCAAGGAGTCGTGATTTGGTAATGGATGGATGTGGGTGTACGGGGGCTGGAGGAGGGGGAAGAACAGTTCTGAATGACCACGATTTGAATATGGTGAGAAGGTCCAAGATCCTGAACAGGCTCCTTTGTGAAATCATCAGAGGGTAGACGGGCATTCTCGTACAGTAGCAACACTAGTTACAGTTTCCTGGGTCTCTTTTCGTATGTACAACTGCAAGGCTCCTCAGTTGTTGAAAGAGGTGCCAACTGCGATTGATACACCTCTGAGATGCAGTTATTAAGGCAAAACATCCTTTTTGTATCTCTAGATACCTGAAATTATACACGGAAGAGCCATAGAAACAGGTACACCTGCCTAATACCGTGTAGGGCCCCCGCGAGCACGCACAAGTGTCGCAACACGACGTACCATAGACTCGACAGTAGTGCTCGGAGGGGAACTGACACCATGAATTCTGCAGGGCAGTCCATAAATCTGTAAGATTACCAGGGTGTGGAGAACTCTTCTGAACAGCACGTTGCAAGGCATCCCATATATGCTCAAGCGGAAGTGTTTAAACTCAGAAGAGTGTTGCTGGAGCCACTCTGTATCAGTTCTGAACGTGTGAGGTGTCGCGTTGTCCTGCTGGGATTGCCCAAGTCCGTCGGAATGCACAATGGACATTAACGGATGCAGGTGATCAGAGAGGTTGCTTACGTACGTGTCACCTGCCAGAGTCGTATCTAGACGTATCAGGGGTCCCATATCACCCCAACTGCACACGCCCCACACCATTACAGAGCCTCTACCAGCTTGAACAGTCACCTAGTGACATTCAGGGTCCATGGATTCATTCGGTTGTCTCCATATCCGTACACGTCCATTCTCTCGACACAATTTGAAACGAGACTCGTCCGATCAGGCAACGTTTATCCAATAATGCCGGCCGCGGTGGTCTCGCGGTTCTAGGCGCTCAGTCCGGAACCGCGCGACTGCTACGGTCGCAGGTTCGAATCCTGCCTCGGGCATGGATGTGTGAGATGTCCTTAGGTTAGTTAGGTTTAAGTAGTTCTAAGTTCTGGGGGACTGATGACCGCAGATGTTAAGTCCCATAGTGCTCAGAGCCAGCCATATCCCATCATCAACAGTCAAATGTTGGTGTTGACGGGTTCAGGCGACGCGTAAAACCTTGTGTCGTGCAGCCATCAAGGGTATACGAGTGGGTCTTCGACTCCGAAAGCCCATATCGATGATGTTTCGTTGAATGGTTCACACGATGACACTTGTTGATGGCCCAGCACTGAAATCTGCAGCGATCTGCGGAAGGGTTTTACTTCTGTCACGCTGAACGATTCTCTTCAGTCGTCGTTGGTCCCGTTCTTGCAGGATCTATCTCCTGTCGCAGCGGTGTCCGAGTTTTAGTGTTTTACCAGATTCCTGATATTCATGGTACACTCGTGAGATAGTCGTACAGGAAAATCCACGCTTCATCTCTGCCTCGGAGATGCTTTATCCTATTGCTCGTGCGCCGACTATAACACCACGTTCAAACTCACTTAACTCTTCCAGAATGAGATTTTCACTCTGCAGCGGAGTGTGCGCTGATATGAAACTTCCTGGCAGATTAAAACTGTGTGCCCGACCGAGACTCGAACTCGGGACCTTTGCCTTTCGCGGGCAAGTGCTCTACCAACTGAGCTACCGAAGCACGACTCACGGCCGGTACTCACAGCTTTACTTCTGCCAGTACCTCGTCTCCTACCTTCCAAACTTTACAGAAGCTCTCCTGCGAACCTTGCAGAACTAGCACTCCTGAAAGAAAGGATATTGCGGAGACATGGCTTAGCCACAGCCTGGGGGATGTTTCCAGAATGAGATTTTCACTCTGCAGCGGAGTGTGCGCTGATATGAAACTTCCTGGCAGATTAAAACTGTGTGCCCGACCGAGACTCGAACTCGAGACCTTTGCCTTTCGCGGGCAAGTGCTCTACCAACTTTTCTTTTTTTTTTTTTTTTTTTTTTTTTTTTTTTAATCTCATTTTGTTCACTTTTGTTCGTTGCATCTGCTCGGGGCGGACGTCGTTAGACATCCGTTTAAGTTCGTTGTTGATCGATTAGCTCAGTTTTTTTTATTACAGAGGGCTGCTAACCCTCTGACCGAACACGCTGAGCTACCGTGCCGGCCAAAAAAAATGGTTCAAATGGCTCTGAGCACTATGGGACTCAACATCTTAGGTCATAAGTCCCCTAGAACTTACAACTACTTAAACCTAACTAACCTAAGGACATCACACAACACCCATGCCCGAGGCAGGATTCGAACCCGCGACCGTAGCAGTCCGACCAACTGAGCTACCGAAGCACGACTCACGGCCGGTACTCACAGCTTTACTTCTGCCAGTACCTCGTCTCCTACCTTCCAAACTTTACAGAAGCTCTCCTGCGAACCTTGCAGAACTAGCACTCCTGAAAGAAAGGATATTGCGGAGACATGGCTTAGCCACAGCCTGGGGGATGTTTCCAGAATGAGATTTTCACTCTGCAGCGGAGTGTGCGCTGATATGAAACTTCCTGGCAGATTAAAACTGTGTGCCCGACCGAGACTCGAACTCGGGATCTTTGCCTTTCGCGGGCAAGTGCTCTACCAACTGAGCTACCGAAGCACGACTCACGGCCGGTTTCATATCAGCGCACACTCCGCTGCAGAGTGAAAATCTCATTCTGGAAACATCCCCCAGGCTGTGGCTAAGCCATGTCTCCGCAATGTCCTTTCTTTCAGGAGTGCTAGTTCTGCAAGGTTCGCAGGGGAGCTTCTGTAAAGTTTGGAAGGTAGGAGACGAGGTACTGGCAGAAGTAAAGCTGTGAGTACCGGCCGTGAGTCGTGCTTCGGTAGCTCAGTTGGTAGAGCACTTGCCCGCGAAAGGCAAAGATCCCGAGTTCGAGTCTCGGTCGGGCACACAGTTTTAATCTGCCAGGAAGTTTCACTTAACTCTTGATAACCTGCCATTGTAGTATCAGTAACCGATATAACATCTGCGCCAGACCCTTGTTGTCTTACATAGGCGTTGCCGACAGGAGCGGCGAATTCTGCCGGTTTACATACACTATGTGATCAAGAGTATCCGCACACCTTGCTGAAAATGACTTACAAGTTCGTGGCGCCCTCCATCCGTAATGCTGGGATTCAGTATGGTGTTGGTCCACCCGTAGCCTTGATGACAGCTTCCACTCTCGCAGGCATACGTTCAATCAGGTGCTGGACGGCTTCTTGGAGAATGGCAGCCCACTCTTCACGGTGTGCTGCACTGAGGAGAGGTACTGATGTTGATCGGCGAGGCCTGGCGCGAAGTCTGTGTTCCAAAACATCCCAAATGTGTTCTATAAGATTCAGGATAGAACTCTGTGTAGGCCAGGTCATTCCGGGAATGTTATTGTCGAGTAACCACTCCGCCACAGGCCGTGCATTATGATAAGGTCCTCGATTGTGTTGAAAGATGCAATCGCCATCCCCGAATCGCCCTTCAACAGTGGGAAGCAGGAAGGTGCTTAAATCATCAATGTAGGCCTGTCCTGTGATAGTTCGACGCAAAACAACAAGGGGTGCAAGCTCCTCCATGACCAACACGACCACACCATAACACCACCGCCTCAGAATTTTTCTGTCGACACTACACAATCTGGTAGATGTCCACCGGGCATTCGCCATACCCACACCCTGCCATCGGATCGCCACATTGTGTACCGTGATTCATTAGTCCACACAACGTTTTTCCACTGTTCGATCTTCCAGTGTTTACGCTCCTTACACCAAGCGAGAATTCGTTTCGCATTAACCGACGTGATGTGTGACTTATGAGCAGCCGCTCGACCACGAAATCAAAGTTTTCACACCTCCCGCGTAACTGTCGTAGTACTTGCAGTGTATCCTGATGCAGTTTGGAATTGCTGTGTGATGGTCTGGATAGATGTCTGCCTGTTATACATTACGACCCTCTTCAACTGTCGGCGGTCTCTGTCAGTCTACAGACGACATCGGCCTGTGCACTTTTGTGCTGTACGTGTCCCTACACGTTTCCATTTCACTATCACACCGGGAACAGTTAACCTAGGGATGCTTAGGAGTATGGAAATGTCGCGTCCAGACGTATGATACAAGTGACAACTAATCACCTGATCACGTTCGAAGCCTGTGAGTTCCACGGAGCGCCCAATTCTGCTCTTTCACGATGTTTAATGACTACTGAGGTCACTAATGAGGATTACCTGGCAGTAGATGGCAGCACAATGCAACTAATAAGAAGAACGTATGTTTTGGGGGTCTCCGGGTACTTCTGATCACATAGTGTATCTGTGTATTTGAATACGCATGCCTATACTAGTTTCTTTCGCGCTTCAGAGTATTTTGAGGTCTCTCACTGGCGTATTCGTCGTTGTTTTTAAGATCCCACTGTTATTTTCTGTTTCTGAAGTTAATACGGATTATGTAGGATTTTCGTTAGTTTCTTTAATGGACATTTTTGCAGTTTGTTGCTCGTATTTCTCTTTGTCCGTCTGTTAAGACCTATTTTACTCAGAAACTGGTACAGGTATCGACCTGAAATTTATTTCAAATACTAATATGTATGGTTCCTTGGAGGTGTAAAAAAATTAACGTTCTAGTTGGGTGCGATGAAAAGATACGTCCGTCCGCAAATAAGCCTCTTTCTCAAGAATGGATAAAAGAATCAAGTTGAGCCGGTCAGAGTGGGCGAGCGGTTCTAGGCGCTACAGTCGCACCGCGCGACCGCAACTGTCGCAGGTTCGAATCCTGCCTCGGGCATGGATGTGTGTGATGTCCTTAGGTTAGTTAGGTTTAAGTAGTTCTAAGTTCTAGGGGACTGATAACGTCAGAAGCTAAGTCCCATAGTGCTCGGAGCCAAGTATCAAGTTGAAATTAATGTCAAAGGCTGAGGTCTACGGTCAACTGGTGTGTAAATAATTTAAGCTGCTACTTCAATGAAATCAAGCGATACGTCGATATATGCCACATATTTTGATAGTCACAAACTGACGCATGAAATGTTATAGATGGAGACCTCACCTTCATGTTGGTCCTGGTGGTCTAGCGGTGAAGCGCTTACGTTGAAAACGGGAGGTCGTAGTGTCGATTTTCTTTCGGATCATTGATTTTTGAGACTCCGTTTTAACCTATCCGTCATCTCTCAACGATACGAGGAGTGCACGCTAAACTGAAGATCCTCTTTGCCCGGATGGATAAATGGGGTAGGTTAGAGACACGCAAATCGCCGAACTGGCGTCCAATAGGAAGACTTGCACTAGGGGATTTAACCACACAAAATAATAATAATAACAATAATAGTAATTATTATTATTATTATTGTTATTATTATTATTATCTATAAACATAATTAAGTTCGAACGGAATCCTCAGAGCGCGCGTCCTATTCTTATCTTCTTGTTAGGTAAACTTTGCACTGGAGGATTACATACATCAATACTCTTCACATAATTTACTGGATAAGGAAAGTTTACTGTGCCCTTACCTACGTAACTGTGTCAGACGAAATGTGGTTTAATAACGTAAAGATGAGAGTGTGCCTGATAACTGGCCTTTGCGTTTACACCGTGCTGTATTTATGAGTAGACTATAGATACAAACAACAGCACAGTGGAAAGCGAAACTTCCAGCAGAAAGTTCTGCGCTCTACCTTGTTCCCAGTCCATGCATGTGGCTGTTGTGGTGTCACCGCCAGACACCACACTTGCTAGGTGGTAGCCATTAAATCGGCCGCGGTCCGTTAGTATACGTCGGACCCGCGTGTCGCCACTATCAGTAATTGCAGACCGAGCGCCGCCACACGGCAGGTCTAGAGAGACTTCCCAGCACTCGCTCCAGTTGTACAACCGACTTTGCTAGCGATGGTTCACTGACAAAATACGCTCTCATTTGCCGAGACGATAGTTAGCATAGCCTTCAGCTACGTCATTTGCTACGACCTAGCAAGGCGCCATTACTATTCATATTGAGTCGTGTACAGTCAAAAGCGACACTCATCATTAATGGATTAAAGTTAAGTATTCCACCAGCTACGTCCGTTTTTCTAAAGTCTAATTTCCTTGTCCTGTTCCAGACCTCACGCCAGCCTGCGTGAGCTAAAACGCATGCCTTTCGGTTTCCTCTAGTACCTGGTGTTGGCTCTCCTGCCAACCCACAACAGCTGTTATGTGATTTCAATTCGATGATTAAAAAATCAAGCCAAAAACATGAATTTAGTATACAGGTAGTGAATATCAGAGTGAAAGAACAAGGGAATGAATGTATCGTGCAAGTAACCTCTAGAGAGTGTGCAGCATCCTTCTTTACGACACAGTCTTGAATCAAACCTCTGTGTAGGTTGGCGGTCTGATGGAATGATTCTAGTTTCGTATGTCTAAGGTCCGGATTCGATGCACACATTAGGCAACGATTTCCATTAAGCACAAAACGACCCTCTTCCTGTCTGCTAACTCCTGTAGAACAAATGGCTCTGAGCACTATGGGGCTTAACAGCTTGGGTCATCAGTCCCCTAGAACTTAGAACTACTTAAACCTAACTAACCTAAGGACATCACACACATCCATGCCCGAGGCAGGATTCGAACCTGCGACCGTAGCAGTCGCACAGTTCCGGACTGCGCGCCTAGAACCGCGAGACCACCGCGGCCGGCCCTATAGAACAATGTAGGATTGCACTGTGGTTCTAAAGCCACAATACACATGACGTCCCTTCAGTGCCTACATTAGGACAGTCTGTGAATGAGTTTCCTTTCTTACACGATCTTTCTTTTTTAAAATTGAGCAAATCGTCATGTAAGGTCAACGGGCACTTATTTCTTATTGTATCTGGATTTGAGACATTAAGGATATTGATACTGGACTGGGATTCGGGCTCACACCTTTCTTTCGCTGGATGTGACGTCTTTGAGATGATACAACTCCATCGTTTCAATGTTTCCCCAACATTCCCAGGTCCTCAGGATCTCCATGAGCGCTTGTCTCGGTTCGAATCTTGATTTGGTATAAAATTTCCCATCGTGTCATTTCTAGTTGTAGCATGCGCACACGAAACTACAGGTGATACATGGTTATGATTTTTAACGTCTCTCTGTGCATTATCGACAATAACTGTTGGTACCGGTTTCGACTCCCAGTCAGAGACAGCACTTTTCATTGTATCATTTCAGGTTCAAATATGGCACTCTTAGTTACTGTTGAAAATGTATTCGATAGTCAACGTGTCGCCCTCTGTCGTCGACTCCCAGTCAGCACAGAACCTTAAGGCATATTATTTCCAGTTCAGCCATGTGCCCATCTCGCTACTGCTGAGGAAAACAGATCTTTAACGTCTGTTCGTGACTAAAAGTCAACTACGATAGACACTGGGGTCGAATTCCGATAAGGGATAATTGCTTCTTCCAGTCATTTCGGTTTCGATCAGTTCGGTATTGGTGAAAAATTACGATTTTTAGCAACTGATTACGCTTAGTTAAAAATTGGATTAGGTGCTGGGTTCGAATCCCAGTCCAACACAAAACTTCATGCCTTGTTATTTCACATTTAATCCTGGATACATTATGTTACTTGTGATCTAAACGAGATTGAAGATCTTTCGTGGTCAGTTGTTGTTGTGGTCTTCAGTCCTGAGACTGGTTTGATGCAGCTCTCCATGCTAATCTATCCTGTGCAAGCTCCTTCATCTCCCAGTACCTACTGCAACCTACTTCCTTCTGAATCTGCTTAGTGTACTCATCTCTTGGTCTCCCTCTACGATTTTTACCCTCCATGCTGCCCTCCAATGCTAAATTTGTGATCCCTTGATGCCTCAGGACATGTCCTACCAACCGATCCCTTCTTCTAGTCTAGTTGTGCCACAAATGTCTCTTCTCCCCAATCGTATTCAATACCTCCTCATCAGTTACGTGATCTACCCACCTTATCTTCAATATTTTTCTGTAGCACCACATTTCGGAAGCATCTATTCTCTTCTTGTCCAAACTATTTATTGTCCATGTTTCACTTCCATACATGGCTACATTCCATGCAAATACTTTCAGAAACGACTTCCTGACACTTAAATCTATACTCGATGTTAACAAATTTCTCTTCTTCAGAAACGCTTTCCTTGCCATTGCCAGTCTACATTTTATAACCTCTCTACTTCCACCATCATCATTCATTTTGCTCCCCGAATAGCAAAACTCGTTCACTACTTTAAGTGTCTCATTTCCTAATATAATTATCTGAGCATCACCCGATTTAATTCGACTACTTTCTTGAGCCTCGTTTTTCTTTCGTTGATGTTCATCTTATATCCTCCTTTCAAGACACTATCCATTCCGTTCAACTGCTCTTCCAAGTCGTTTGCTGTCTCTGGCAGAATTACAATGTCATCGACGAATCTCAAAGTTTTTATTTCTTCTCCATGGATTTTAATACTTACGCCGAATTTTTCTTTTGTTTCCTTCACTGCTTGCTTAATATACAGATTGAATAACATCGATGACAGGCTTCAACCCTGTCTCACTCCCTTCCCAACTACTGCTTCCCTTTCATGTCCCTCGACTCTTGTAACTGCCATCTGGTTTCGGTACAAATTGTAAATAGCCTTTCGCTCCCTGTATTTTACCACTGCCACCTTTAGAATTTGAAAGAGAGTATTCCAGTCAACATTGTCAAAAGCTTTCTCTAAGTCTACAAATGCTAGAAACGTAGGTTTGCCTTTCCTTAATCTTTCTTCTAAGATAAGTCGTAAGGTATTGCCCCACGTTTTCCAACATTTCTACGGAATCCAAACTGATCTTCCCCGAGGTCGGCTTCTACCAGTTTTTCCATTCGTCTGTAAATAATTCGCGTTAGTATTTTGCAGCTGTGGCTTATTAAACTGATAGTTCGGTAATTTTCACATCTGTCAACACCTGCTTTCTTTGGGATTGGAATTATTATATTCTTCTTGAAGTCTGAGGGTATTTCGCCTGTCTCGTACATCTTGGTCACCAGATGGTAGAGTTTTATCAGGACCGGCTCTCCCAAGGCTATCCGTAGTTCTGATGGAATATCGTGTACCCCCGGGGCCATGTTTCGACTCAGGTCTTTCAGTGCTCCGTCAAACTCTTCACGCTGTATCGTATCTCCCATTTCATCTTTATCTACATCCTCTTCCATTTCCATAATATTGTCCTCAAGTACATCGCGCTGGTATAGACCCTCTATATAGTCCTTCCACATTTCTGCTTTCCCCTCTTTGCTTAGAACTGGGTTTCCATCTGAGCTCTTGATATTCATGCAAGTGGCTCTCCTTTCTCCAAAGGTCTCTTTAATTTTCCTGTAGGCTGTATCTATCTTACCCCTAGTGAGATATGCCTCTACGTCCTTACATTTGTCCTCTAGCCATGCCTGCTTAGCCATTTTGCACTTCCTGTCGATCTCATTTTTGAGACGTTTGTATTCCTTTTTGTCTGCTTCATTTTTTGCATATTTATATTTTCTCCTTTCATCAATTAAATTCAATATTTCTTCTGTTACCCAAGGATTTCTACTAGCCCTCGTCTTTTTACCTACTTGATCCTCTGCTGCCTTCACTACTTCATCCCTCATAGCTACCCATTCGTCTTCTACTGTATTTCTTTCCCCCATTCCTGTCAATTGTTCCCTTATGGTGTCCCTGAAACTTTGTACAACCTCTGGTTTAGTCAGTTTATCCAGATCCCATCTCCTTAAATTCCTACCTTTTTGCAACTTCTTCAGTTTTAATCTACAGTTCACAACCAATAGATTGTGGTCAGAGTCCACATCTGCCCCTGGAAATGTCCTACAATTTAAAACCTGGTTCCTAAATCTCTGTCTTACCATTATATAATCTATCTGATACCTTTTAGTATCTCCAGGATTCTTCCATGTATACAACCTTCTTTTATGATTCTTGAACCAAGTGTTTGCTATGATTAAGTTATGCTCTGTGCAAAATTCTACCAGACGGCTTCCTATTTCATTTCTTAGCCCCAATCCATATTCACCTACTATGTTTCCTTCTCTCCCTTTTCCTACTGTCGAGTTCCAGTCTCCCATGACTATTAAATTTTCGTCTTCCTTCACTACCTGAGTAATTTCTTTTATCTCATCATACATTTCTTCAATCTCTTCGTCATCTGCAGAGCTAGTTGGCATATAAACTTGTACTACTGTAGTAGGCATGGGCTTCGTGTCCATCTTGGCCACTATAATACGTTCATTATGCTGTTTGGAGTAGCTTATCCGCACTCCTATTTTTTTATTCATTATTAAACCTACTCCTGCATTACCCCTATTTGATTTTGTGTTTATAACCCTGTATTCACCTGACCAGAAGTCTTGTTCCTCCTGCCACCGAACTTAACTTATTCCCACTATATCTAACTTTAACCTATCCATTTCCCTTTTTAAATTTTCTAACCTACCTGCCCTATTAAGGGATCTGACATTCCACGCTCCGATCCGTAGAATGCCAGTTTTGTTTCTTCTGATAACGACGTCCTCTTGAGTAGTCCCCGCCCAGAGATCCAAATGGGGGACTATTTTACCTCCGGAATATTTTATCCAAGAGGACACCATCATCATTTAACCATACAGTAAAGCTGCATGCCCTCGGGAAAAATTACGGCTGTGGTTTCCCCTTGCTTTCAGCCGTTCGCAGTACCACAAAAGCAAGGCCGTTTTGGTTAGTGTTACAAGGCCAGACAAGTCAATCATCCAGATTGTTGCCCCTGCAACTACTGAAAAGGCTGCTGCCCCTCTTCAGGAACCACACGTATGTCTGGCCTCTCAACAGATACCCCTCGTTTGTGGTTGCACCTACGGTACGGCTATCTGTATCGTTGAGGCACGCAAGCCTCCCCACCAACGGCAAGGTCCATGGTTCATGGGGGGAGGTCAGTTAACAGGAACAAAAGTTATTAGTCTAGACTGGCGGGCCCCAGTCCAGAGCAAAAATGTTGGTAGTTTAATTTGAAGTGAATACTTTGTTTTTGAAATGTAGTGATCTGTAACAATTTGAGTTACAAGAATAACGGTTGTGTCATCTCTAAACTAACGTTCTCTTTGACATCTGAATTATAGTGATATTAATTTACATCCTGACTGATAGACATACAGAGCAGTTATTACTTGTGGCCTCTTGAAGTGTCCATTCCGTATAGTCAGACGACTGTACCTAAAAGAGAGGTGAGGATTTTCAAGACAGTTACGTTATGTGAGTTGCATACAAGTCAGGCGAAACGCAGTTCACGATGTTCGGATATTTTTCAGCATGACAGTACGTGAGCCTTCTTACACAATAACAAATCGAGCGCCTCTCCCAAGTCCGATGACGTGGGGTCTACACCAAAGAGAACACGCCATGTAATCGTACTATGATGTCTGTGTTACGCCAATGGAGACTCTAATCGACTGCCATTCGATTGTACTACAACGTCGGGGCTACGCCAGCGAAGACTCTCATCGAATGCCGCACTATGTCGTCGATTCTACTCCAACGAAAACGGGGTCCACCACTGACACAGTGTGGTCCAGACTCACTCGAAAACAATATGTCTGACTTACTTGTGGCGTGAACACTATCAGACTCCAACGAAAGAATCAAAACGCAAACTGGTATGATCCAACACTACACCCATGTATGTGCCTTACTCTGGCGAAATAGGCTGATGAGCCAGACCATTGTGGCTACTGACGTACTGTCGATATAAGCCTGTCCAAGCGATAGGAGCTTCACCTGGCGAGGAATGACTGCTAGTCAGAAACCCGCACGGGTCATGTAGAATCAGCAGCCACCCTTCATTACAAATGTCGGACGTCGTAGGCTGGACAGACTGTTAAAACATGGCAGGTGGCGAACTGGGGTGGAACTAATGTCAAACTTCAATGCTGGGCAGATTACAACTGTGTCTGAACGCACAATGCACCGAACACTCCTATCGATATCTCCGCAGCCGACGACCCATGCATGCATGAATGTTAACACCACGACATCAGCAACTACGACTTAAATGGACACGTGACCTTCGGCTTTGCACGACGGCGCAGTAGCAGAATGTTGCATGGTCTCTTCTTCATCAGTCGCTGGGAGGTTGCGAATCCGTCGTCTTCCAGGGGAACAGCTCCTTGACACCTCTACAGTGGGACACAGACATGCAAGTGGCGGCTCCCTTATGCTCTGGGGAACATTCACGTGGGTATTCATGGGTCTAGTGGAACGTGCCATCAGAGCTCATCGACCCTCTCCTCGGAATTTACGGGATTTAGGTGACGTGTGTGTGCAGATGTGGTGCCTACTCCCTACAGTGATCTACCACGACCTCATTGCTTCCTTGCCACGATATGTCATCGCTGTTATCCGTGCCAAAGGTGGACATACCGGCTATTACGTAGGTGGTCATAATGTTCTGGTTGACAGTGTAAATGCCGACACTTTGAATTCACCCATACAAAGTTCTTCCAAACTACAACAAGCTCTTTTTGACGACTATATTTACAGCAGTACAGTGATTTCAATCGCAATAATGACGTACCGATTACAGTGGTTATCTCATTTGAAAATTTCATTTGTGTATTTCCGGATACAGGGGTAACATCAACAGAAGTACCATAACCTCTAACCGTGACACGACTCCTCTTAATACCTGTGGGATCCGTAATAAGACGACCAAACCTTACTGCCTACGTAAGGTTGATATTTACAACTGTATACACTTAATGACTACAAATCTTAATACTAATTTTTTATATCGTACTCTAAGATATTTATTTGGCTCCTTCCGAATGGCGCTGTGGATCAATTATGAATCGGATCCGCAGTGGCAAGTAGCCAATTACGTGTCGAGTTAGCATTGCGGTGTTCCTTCGTTGGGTTTGGAGGTCGTACTTCAATAATCTTGACCGGCTCTCGGTTCACATCCGATTTGCACCAGTTTCTCTCGAAACGTCGTTGGTTATTGTTTCCCGTAAAATTATTCCATGTCTGCCGCCTATCAGCTAATGGACCATCTCCACGTTGCCTGCCGTAACCTTGACCTCCTGAATTCTCCTTCCGAGTATTGTTTCTTCTGTCGTTACTTCTGGTTGACTGTTCCCTATGATTTCCTTCATTTTCTCCACTTCCTTCTCGTGCATTATGTGCTTCACACGCGAAATCAAGCTTTCTGAGAATACTCTTAAGCGCTTCATTGTTATCGCCACTTCTGTCAGCGACTACTTGCTGATAGCGAAATGATAGTTTCGTATAACACAAACGTGTCAATTCAGTTGCACTGCAGGGTGCACCGAGAAAATGGTTTTTCTTAATGATCGATTCAGATAATTTCTCGGCGCTCTTGAAATCCGATGATTTCAAGTCGCTACAAAAATTTATCTCCTGCTTTATCCTTTCCCGTGTCTCTTTAGACCAATAATTAGGGAGGAAAGCGTTTCTGAATTCCTAGTACGTACTAAAATTTGTTGCGATCGCGCGCATCTTTTCTGCGACAGAATCTTCCACATGCCCGCAGATAAATTCTAGTGTGTACTCTACCGGCCAAGCGTCTGACTTATAATGAGCTCTCCCCCTTTCGGTATGCCTGGAAATTATGGGCCTACAAAACCCAAGTCTTGGTTCGCATTTATTCGTTCTCGATGTTCTGAGAAACGCACTTCTTCTCCACTATAAGTAATCACATTCTGCGACGTGCTATCACTCTTCCCATCACTGTTCTCTCCATAAATATGAGTATTACATCCCCTTAGTGAGACGTTTTTATGCACAGGCGCCGCCTCCGTGTTGTTAGTGACTACAGATACCGCACTCTTCTGCACAGAGCTCACATCAGCTGACCTACAAGGTGGTGCGTCTGCCATATGCGCTGGCTCCGTCACGTCCAAGTATACCCGTCTCGCTCGCACTTCCTCTTAGAGTTGACATCTCTCGCATTGGACTTCAGCACTCTTGACGCGTTCCTGTGTTGATCTGCTATCTTTGAGAATCTCAGAGTGCTGAGCACTAATGCGCTCTCCCTTCAATTGTGTCAGATGTTCCTGTTCCAACAACTCTATCCCCTCTGAATTCCGCGAAATTTTTTCTCTGTTTCATGTACGGTCTTCTTTCCATGCTCATGGAGAGTCGCTAAAACCTATTTCGTTTGCGTCATGGCACGCCTGGCTATTTTAACATGTTTCTTTGCTACAAGTACCTCATTTCAAGAATCCATTACTTCTATTGTAGCTCATCTTGCTTCTTTCTTCGCCCCCTTTGCTGCAACTTTCGACTCGGATGTTATCTTCTTTATTTCGGCGATATCACCCGTGATCTTGTTAATATTTTCCATCATCGATTCTTCTAATTTCTTCTTTTCTTTTTTACGGTTAGCAATATTTTCTATCATCGATTCTTCAACTTTATTCCTTTCTTATTCACGATTAGCATTGCTGTTTCCTTTCTTCCTCTTTTCCTCCCCAGCTAACGACAACTGCAAAACCGTATTTTTCTGTTACTATCTTTGTCCACAACTGTGTTTTTGCTGTGGAGAAGCTGATATACCACTGTCTTCGTCGGAAAAATTTATGATTTGAACTATAGCATCTAAATGCCTGGAAGCTACTGCTTCTTTATCGATACTTGCATCCATCTCCTTCACCGGCTCTTCTCCCTCTGAATCAAATCTATTCGTTACCTCACATCTTCTACTTGACCGTTCAGGTCACAAATTAATTTCGTCGTCATTCATGTTTAACTTGCTAGTCGAATCCTGATCCATTTCGAAAATGACTCTATTCTCAGGTCTTTCCCATTTCAAAAGCGTCTTATTTCTCGTTAACTTTCATTCTGATTCACGCAATAATTAAAATCGGACAGTGATCCATAGAAAATTTCCTCACAGTTCACTAACAGAACATAAAATATCAGTAACCCATCCAAAATGATCAACAGTGTAGTCAACGAATGGCATGGAAACCACCGACCCAAACACATACCAACTAAAGCTGAAAAAATATTTCCACGTGTTAAAAAAATGCACCAGCACTAAGAACAATCGACTAAAAATAAATTCTGGCGTCGTCTTCGAAGATCGTAAAGCTCTAAATCCTGACAGGGTCGTCAATTTGTGGTGAAGCGTGGTGTTTAAAAGGAGACATAGCGGGTACCTATTATAAATTTCGATCCCAAAATTTATGTTGGCACATAAAAACACCCTCCAACAATGACCTATAATCTGTGCAATGTAATTAGACGCATACTGTTATATAGCCAGCTCACTGATTGAAGTATTCCACATCTCTCTCTCTCTCTCTCTCCCTATTTATCAAATTAATCAAATTATTTCCGCCAGTAACATGACATCTCAAAAACAATGATATCAGGATACTGTTTACTTGAGTTATAGACCGTACTACGGATCACGAAATGTTTATTTTAAATCAAAGACAAGTTTGGATAGTGATAAGTACATTGACTGAAAAAACTTAAGTAGCATACACTGAGTAAAACTAATTTGGTTTAGCGAAGTAGAGAAAGTGGGGTAGGACATCCGCCACTTTCCACCGGATGAACTAAACGGATAACAGAATCTAACAAATGAATACAAAAGTGAAAATGGTTTAACTTCACTGGCTTGTGGCCCACTACACTTGCAAGTACAGCGGGTCTCGCTGTTAAAAACAGCTCACCATTACGCGTGAACTAACTCCTGTGTGAAATTACTTTGCCTAAGCTGCGAGGACCTCACCTGCACTCAACACAAGCTGCAAGATATCTGATACAGAAGTAATCTCGAACGGACAGCTGGCTGCTCCAGAACCTGCCCAAGTAGGCTCCCGTAGCCCGCGTCTTTACTCGGTAACTCTGCTGGCCGAAGTGTCGTTTTTCTACGACTCCAACGGCTGAAGTCCCTACTCTCGGGCTCCGACGGCCGTAGTGTCCTTACTGCACGCCACCCACAGGCAAAGTGTCTTCTCACGTTCGCTCCGTACAATCCCACCTCATAAAATTTTGAATCATGGCTTCTAACATAGCATACTGCGTAGCCAATCACAGTCTGTCCCGTCCTTAATTTTTCAGAGAGATGCTGGCGGGAGCCGATACTACCCTAAAATTTCTTCTAGCTGACCGTTCACACAACGGATGTCACAGAGCTCTCCACACCACCTTTACTTCATTTACTTCTATTTTAACAGAGTTTTTCTCGCGAGCAGTCGCCCAGCTGATAGTACGGGACGTGGCGTCGCCGTTTCACTTAAGGAATGTTCGTCCTGCGTTCAGACCACGAAATTTCACTATAAACGCTCTGCCGACATCCCAGGCTCCAACACAACAGAATTGCTTCGCGTTCTACTGGCTGTTTCAGAGGCGCCTTGCTAATGCACACTGCGTACTGTGGCAGACGCAACGCCTGCTATCAACCACTGTCAATACCGTTTAGGATCTCCACATAATTGTGCAGCACAATTAATTACCAGTTAATTGGTTCTATAATAGCGTCTGATAACCCGATCATGATCGGAAATTGAAACGAAAGTAAGTCATAATGACGTACTAAGTTCCACATGAACTACTGTAGTGTGTATACAGTTGGTTCTAAAATGGCCAGCACAAGGAGCTTGACACATCACATTGTCACAGATTATAAGTTAACCTCACCTGTTGATTTAACATTCTCGTTTGATGTTGGTACTTTTATCGTGTTCTAATACTTACAGCTCACACATGAAAAAAATTGGTAGTCATAAGAAGTCAATGTCCATTTGTACAAAACATTACTTTGATGTTACACGTGTTCCATTTTACAACCCGATTACATATTTTTATTTGACCCTCTAAATTTTTATCTTATTTATGTTCGTTTCAATTTATAGTTAGCATATACAAGAGATTATCATAAATTTATTTTGAAGATTTCAAACGATGAGTAAATTGTGAACAAACTTTCAGTCAAGACATGATTGGTCTCTTCACTTGGACGACTAATTAGAGATCCACTTTACAATAAGGGTAGAGTATCTTTTGATTTATAACATATTTACAACTCAAGACTTGATAAACGTGTCAATGTTTGACCAGCTGCCGATTTGTATACGCATTGTTATTAATGTTACTAATGACTACGTAAATGGCTTCAGCATTGGAGCCAGCTAAAAATGGACAGTCTCCGTTTGGATAAACGTGTTTTCCTTTTAAGTTCTATACGGTTAGGAGAGATACATTTGGTTTTATCCACCTTTCAGCCTACGGAGGGGCCGAGCGAATGACGCCTCTGCGCGATGTCAGGAATCGTCTGGAAGCGCTCATGGAGCTAAGAAAACATAGTTATTCAGTGAATCGTTTATTTTGACAACTTTTACAAAGGGTAGTGCACTGGTTGGGTGAAGTTTCCTCCTGCCCTGGTCACGGACAGGCTCTCGGTGTCGGATGCTGCTCAAGTCCTTGTGCTTGTGTTCTTGCGAGACGTCGTTCCTCTTGCGTCGATACCGATGCTTAGCCCTGCCTGGTACAGCATGGATGGCCCAATCCCACTCTGTGCCTCTTCTTCCCTGTGGTGCAGGCGGCAGGCTCTGAACCCAGTACTGCCGACCTGGTAGGCCCCACACCAGGATGTGCTTAGGCGTACTGGACGGTGGTCCGCCAGGAACCCTGATCGTTGTCTTCCATCCCACGCTCAGAGAGTACAGCACCTGGTCCTGAACTGCTGTTGGTAGTTCATCAGGTCTCCCATCAGTAGCGGTTGGTGTGACACAGCATGAAGTTCATCAGGCAGTTCAGCTCTGCAGTGCTCCACGGCTGGCTGGTACTGCACTGGTTGATCTGAAACAAGACTTACTAAAACAATATGGTCACGGAACGGAATGTCGTCGATACGGACTCCATCGTTCCCATTGACCTGAACCGTTCTCCTCTACTTGGAGCTGGGACTCTGGTATTTAAAGAGCTCTCCATAGTTCTGTGACGTGCAGTTTACCAGCGAAAACCGCATGTGGCCTCGTTATTCTGCTACCAGTTAAATTGGTCTATGAGTTTTTTCCCTATGTGTGTCTATTGCTTCTTGCGGCATCACGCCGCGCGTGTTATTTTGCTTAGTCGCTGTCCTTTTCTGTTTTCCCGCTGCGTGTGCTCTCTCTCACTCAGCTACTGCAAAGTTACAGTCTGTGCTACCTGTCTGTCTTGCAACACCCTCCTTCCTGCTCCGTCGCTAACCGTGGCGTAACCAGGCTATCAAACGTCAAGGTGCTTGAACTCCATTAAGAATGTTATAACTTGGAAACTGTATTACTCTGTGGCGTAACAAGCCAATGGCATTGGTGGTCATGTAGATTCCCTTGTTGACAACTCCGGGTAAAAAGATTTGTAAAATTTTGCTTGTTTATGTCTCACTATATTCCTTAGAGGACCAAACCCTGCGCAAATTTTTGGTGCTATCGAGTAGTAATGAAACGCAACAAGCCTTTCAGACAGCGTCTTTTTATTGTCGATCATCTTTAATGATACAAATGGAAGGGTGTTGAATTAGTTTAAGGGGAGTCATAATCAGTGATTGTATGAGTTGATTTCACTTTCTCTTCTGAACCTGTAGTAGTCTAACATGGTTCCGCCTAAATTCGTTTGCGTTATGCGCTTATATTTCAAGCAAGGAGTACTGTGAATTTGAGACAGGTGACGCGTTGTGAGGCCCGACGGAATCGGCAGCGGTGGGCCGTAGATGCACCAGCCTTTGCAGAAACACAAGGAGAAGAAGTAGCAGGTTGGGCACCAACTTCGTTGCCAGGGTTCGAAGTCGCTTTGCCGCACAGAGATCTGGCAGACTGGCCGTTGATCATTAATAAGATGGCCTGCGGGCAACGGAGATAAACGCCTTCGTCCCAGAAGACAGAACTCTGTCAGTGGGTGGTAGACACTAGGAGTCTGTTACGTGGGCAGATAAACATTCCATGGCTTTCCTAATAACTTAACAAAACATCACCGATCTACTTAACAGACGGACGCTGGAGTAGATTCGGCTACTAGGCATGTAGCAAGCTCGTTAACGGACCTCTAACGTGAGGCTACCTGGAGGCCAAATGAGCAACGATTGGAGTCTTAGTAGTGACGTCATGAAGACGTAACACTGTGCAGGTAGCTATTTAGAAAATAAAGGAGGAAATTCGATTAATTTATTTTTTGCGTTTTCGCTGTTTCTGGTCGCGAAATATTGTCAAAAGGTTCAAATGGTTCTGAGCACTATGGGACTTAACAACTGAGGTCATCAGTCCCCTAGAACTTAGAACTACTTAAACGTAAGTAACCTAATGACATCACACACATCCATGCCCAAGGCAGGATTCGAACCTGCGACCGTAGCGGAAATATTGTCACAGAAACAATGGCGCCATTGGAGGGCTGTAGCAACTTTTAAGAGTATTTGTGGTCAGTTTTGTTGGAAGGAAGACAGGAGCAAGCTGCTGGGAGGAGGCCTGAAAAACAGAGACATGCAGGTAGTCGGTCACAGAGGGTGAGGAGATACGGAAGTTGTTGGAGTTCCGGGGTGGAAGTCATGGACAGGTGACGGAGGCTAAGTAGCAGTTGCACTCATGTAGTGGAGTCGCTGTTTCTCCACTCTGTTCGCAGTACATTCAAGATAATGGTAAGCATCGCTTACAGCTCCGGCACATTAGGACAAGAGAGAGTATTATTGTTCAGTTACAAGACAGCTGTCACTGGCTGATATTCATCAGTACTTCCTCAGATCTTAAGGTTTCTTGTGTCTTGGTTCCACACAAACAGTCGCTGTGATCGTCTTGGTCGAGTTACATTACCCCTAGGTCGAAGAATTAGATCCGAGATCTAATGCAACTCCAGCTCTTCGGTTACTTTGCCAACTCAGAGCTTTAGTTTGCAGTACTCATAGTAAGGTACACCTCTGTAAAGCTCTCGTCTATATAATTGTTTTTTGTTGCGTTATTGTTCATGTATTTTCTATAAGAAACCATAGTGTTACTTAAATCTTGAGTTTTTTTATCATAACCATTACCTGTAAATGATAAATTTTGTGTCAGTTCTCACTTTCATATTCTTTGCTAGGGCCAATAAATTAAAACGTTATTAATTCAGTGGCGTACATAAGATTCAGAAATGGATCCCGCGGGTGTGTCTGATTATTGATTAATTTCAGACTCAGTTATATTTCACATTCTCACATATGCAGGGTTTTGCATACCAGTCACTACATATTCTTTTGTGTTCACATACGCTGATACTTACTTCACGTTTTAGGACGCATTTAATTTAGAAGCGGTTTCTAGAATAGAAATGTAACTACAAAATTGCCTTATTTACTATAACACCATTGTTCACTTAGCAAACTGAAGTCTGCGTCTTGCTAATTAACGCCACACCAGCCCTGGAAACGTCTTTCTGTTGCTACATGTCCCTCTACAGTCCGCAGTCGAAAACTGTAATATTCAGTTCTCTAATATATATATTCCGTCCGGCATTAGAGCGCATCAGCATTTTTCACCCAACAACGATTGAGTAATACAGATGAAGTGATCCAATATTTTACCTTTTCGTCGGACGCATGGCTGCTTCCTGCCAAAGCCAGTACTGATTAATCACTTACGCAGTGCTTTCGTCCTCTCACAACCCGCACTGATACCTGTAACTTTTCTTCTGTAGTCCAAGTCCTTCTACATTCTTCTGATACTCTTTCTCCCTCCATCCATGGGCCATGCCCTGGCTACTTCCTTGTTTAATTTCTGTTTTCCGACAACAGGATTTTCGCATTGTCAGAAAATTCACAAACTACTGATAGCGTATTTCCTGGCTACGTCTTGTGAGGGTTCTATACCCTCACACGTTGCAGTTATTTACAATTTTTTCACTCTTTTTCCCTAGGCTCCTTTCTTGCGGCTGCATATCGAGCCTTAAAGTTTCAACAGTAATGCAGTAGCAGCTGGTTAAACTGTATGCAGCAGTAAGAACTAATGTTTACGTGCCACGAATATCATATGAAATATCTTCGTTCGCGCTATGTGCTCGCTGGGCGGTATATTTAAATCTGACCCACTTGGTCGGCAGCACTTATTCTATGAAGACGCGTTGAGGTGTTGGTTTCAGAATAACCGGGACATAATAGCAGTTCACAGTACAACCAAACTTCCATAGTCAATTGGATCATTATGCTATTTCTTGTCCAGTCGTCCTCAGTTGCGTGTAATATTATGCCGATAACTATTAAGCAAACGTGCTGAGACGTAGGGGAGAGCGGGGAAATACCTTGCACGTAAGCCATTTTTCAAATATTTCGTATTTTTCGAACTCAATTGAAATGCTGAACACCATTTTTTGGGCAAGAAATCAATGCCACACACGTTTATGGCTTCATATTTGCTATATTAAATCGATTTACGTTCCTACAGCTGTTTTACAAAAGTGTTACGTTGCACGGTATTACCCTGAGGGGTGGGGTAATATCGCGCAATATATCTTATGATACAGCATAGCACATAAAATGACAAAAACTCTGTAAAAATAAATCAAATTAAGAAATTCGAAATTCAGAATTTATTTTGAATTGAAAAACATAAATTTTACAACTTATTATTAAAGTTTCTAAAGACAGAAAATCCTTTTACTGGTAAAACAAAATTATTAGATTATGGTGTCTACTTGTCTCTGAACACATTTATCCCCTGTTTTAATGGCAGTGTTGGCAAATATAGTTTTCAGCTGTGTCACATGCACTACACTCTGGCTCTGTTTCTCACCATTAAAAAAAGAAAGAAAACTTGTAAGATGACACACATACGCACACACTTCCAAATATATAGATCACGAAAATACCAAAAGAAATTACCAGATGGACAATACCGTTCACCACGGGGCAATACCATGCATCGGGCACGGTATTGCCCCAAGACAACATGACTCGCCGTTGTAAATTCTAACCCAACAATCACGAAATTAAACGTCTATCATTTGATGTTTAAAAGAAGATCAAGACATGCGTAATGAAACAGAGCAACTTTAAATATTGTTGCTATTAACATATTTCGCTCACCTCTAGACTTATTATCTTCAGATTTTATAAGAAAACAGTCGAAATCAGTTGAAACTGATTGTCGAAGACGTCTGCGCCGTTGAACGATATAGACCCCTCTGTATCTGATTATAGTTACTTCCGCTATGTGGCAGCACCGTGCAGCGCTCTTTGCGCTCTCTGGGAAACTGTATATTACCCCGCTGTACGGTATTTCCCCTCTCTCCCCTAATGCCTCGGAATTTTTTATGTGAAAACTCTTAAGGAGGCTATTACGTGAATAAGTGTCAAAGAACTGTTTTTTTAATTTTTGTTTTAAAAAATTACCTGTAGTTTACTGACAAGGAAAAAGTTTTACTTCAAGGAAATTGTGCTGAAGGAAGTTCCAAAATTAGAGGAAGTTAAAAGTGTCTGAACTTATGACGACGTCCACATGTCAGCAGGCAGCCCTATTAAAAACAGAATTCTGTTCTCACTTTATTGTTTTGATGATTTTTTTAGTCTCTAATACCACAGTGACAAAAGACTATTCGGGAAGTAATTGCATTGTAGGGCTCAAAACCCAAACAGAAGGTTATGGAATTGGTGGGAGTGCCAAGTGGACTAAACATACAAGGAACTTTAATTGCCACTGGCTGCAGGATATTCTCCTAAGTAGAGAAATCAGTGTTGGATGATACCAAAGAAGCAATAATAAGAAATAGAAGTCTGAAAAATAAAAGAGAGGATCCCAGAAAAAGGATGAATATTGACCTAAGGTGAATTAGTGCTATGCAGGGTAGGTAGAGAAACAAGTTTTAACTTTATCTTGAATTTTCCGGGAACTACACTTTTTTGAAGTTCTGGTACACATTGGTTTAAAACAATTAAAGACGCCTGAAATTTTCTACACTGTCTTAAATCATACTTAACTAAAAAGTAGACTGTTCTTATAACTTTAATTTGAAAATTTATGATTTTTTAAAGAAACGCTTTGAATTACTTACTGAAAAATCTGATAATGGTTAATAAAAAAAAGTTGTACAGCAGTATCTTTTCGAAAATCTATTTTAAAGATAATAGTGTAAGAGATTCCAAAAAAAGTTTCTACTTTGTTTTTATTGCGAGAATTGTGTGTCTATGTTGTAAGTAAATAATTAAAATGTCTTATTTCACTTGCAACAAAAAGAAGATACAATTTAGAAAACAGTGTGACACCAAAAGCTGTGGTTCGTACATCGAAATGTTCCCGAAAGATCTGTTAAAAGATGGTAAGCCTTACATGGGCTTACAACCATTGTTTGAGCTACACTAGTTAGAAAACAGACAAAAAATGGTTCAAATGGCTCTGAGCACTATAGGACTTAACATCTGTGGTCATCAGTCCCCTAGAACTTAGAACTACTTAAACCTAACTAACCTAAGGACATCACACACATCCATGCCCGAGGCAGGATTCGAACCTGCGACCGTAGTAGTCGCACGGTTCCTGACTGAGCGCCTAGAACCGCGAGACCACCGCGGCCGGCAACAGACAAATTATTCAAGATTTCCCCTTGCGTTCGCGAACCAGTCCTCTTAAAGCTTTTTAGATAAAACAAACATCAGTAACATTCTACATCTTTATTCATCATGTCTAAGTATTTATTTCTCAGTACAGTTACCTAGGCGACGAACACATTTCTCCCAACGAGAGAGCAGTTTGTTGCCCCCAGAACAGTAGAAAGTTTGACGGAGTCACGACCTCACCTCAGTTTCACCGCTTCTTCACTATCAAACCGAAGTCCTCGATGGAACAGATGAAACAGATGAAAATCGGAGGCTCCAAGTTGGGACAGTGTGGAGGACGATCATCACAATGAACCCAAGGCATTTGATTGTTGCAGATGTCGCAGCGCTCATGTACGGTACGGCATTGTCATGATTAAGGAGAGGGAGTTCTGCTTGTGGACGAATACTTCAAATTCGAAACTCGATTACAGTACGCTATTTCTCAAGCACCGATGTAGTAACATTACACACCGCCATGTTACACGCTACAAGTCGGAGCCATCTAGCGGTAGAGGGCTGCAAATATCTAGACATGAAGAATAACGATGAAGAATGTTAAAAACAATCGAAAAAATAACTTGCACTATTTTGCTGCGATAACTACCGATTACTGCAGAAGGTCCTCATTATTCTGAAACTGTCATCGGAGTAAAGAAAAGAGCGATAATTTAAACTCTCGAGAAAAAACATCTATTTAAGTGATTTCTTTAACTCTGACAGACAAAATTAGATTGTTTCACAGCGTCAGTTGCAGTCAAATCACTGTCTATAAATAAAATGTCATGGACGTGTGTATTACAAATTCAGACACATGACGTAATATAGCACAATAAAGCCTTTTACGACATTTGCTTAGATAGTGGAAGAAACACAATCGTATACGTTCAACAACAAAAAGCTATAATTTAAGACGACGTCTGTTTTGTACACAATGTCAATTCACGTTTTATCAATGTTATATCTTACTGGTGTTCATGAAATGCAAAAAAAGAAAGAAATACAAATCGTGAGAGCATGACATTTAATAGAATTTTCAGGCACCTATACTTGAAGAAGTAGTCTGAATCATTCGAAATAGCCACAGATTCTTACATTATAGTTTTGTAACCAATTTGATCATCACAGAATACCCTGCTTCACACAATCTACTCACATGTCGGGAAAAACACTATCATTTCGAGGTTCCAAAACGCGCTATAATTCAAGTGGTTCTATTTTATAATTAGTGGTTATGAAGTATAAAATAACATGGGATTTGCAGTAACACATATTTTTAAACTCGCAATCGTGACAATAATGAAATAGTTATGATTTCACAAGATTACGTACAGTCGAGTTCTCTTGGTTTTAAATCAAAATCTGTTTAGTTTGACAGCATTCTGTGTGTTCAAAATGCAAATTGTCATGCATGACTCCATTACATACTTTCAAACATATGAAATACCAACACAGATCAGCATCTATACAGTCATTTAGCACATTTGAGAGCACTCCTCATTGTTATTTTGTAACATCCAGAGTAGGTAAAATACTACAAACTATCTGATTCCAGACTTTAACCTGTTAAACCACTCCTTGTAATAGAATCTGCTATAACATTTTGCCGTGTCTCTCTCGAACAATATATCTAAAGATAAATTCTGTCTGTGTGTTGACATCGAGCATATTACATATACATGTATTGCTCCACTGGAGCCAGTGATCAAAGTCGCTTGCAAGGACCTGTGTTAACTTTTGGCACCTGTACTGGAGTAAGACCATATCACACAGACTATCAATCACAAGAGAGGATTCGTGTGTTGTACATTCGTAAGCTGTTTAACACATTGTCTTTCAGCTATAACACATCCAGGCAGTGTATGACTACAGTGTTGTACAGCACAATACATTTTATTTTTAGACCATGACTTCGAGGCTGGCGTCAGTTTCTGAGCTGACATTAACACGTTTCGATCAATTGGCTCTAACAGAAAGCTGAACATTACATGGTGTAAAATATGCTGCTCCCACAACACACAGGGTAATAGAAATAAAACAAAGAGGTGATGTTTCTCACTTACAAAAATATTTAAGACATCATAGTATATGAGAACTGAGAGAGTTTGAGGCATTGTGGAGATTTTCCAAACAGCTATCTGAAGGTAATGACCATTACAGTTACTCTCATCTTCCACAGTGATGACGTAGCAGATGTCTCACTGTTCTGTTTTGAAGAGCATTGTTTCCTTTATTTGCAGTCATGTACATGATCACTGTCCTGGTGTTGACCAACGCAGAAAGGTGGTGTCCACAACAATCGTGCAGCAGTCTAAATGAAAAGAGATACTGTTATCTTATTGGTGAAAAAAATGTGGAGGGCAATGCAGCATATAGAAATAGGACGATTCTGCAGCATTGAGGAACGCATCCAAACAACAGTCTGAAGGTGATGACCTCTACATTCAATACCACTCTCGACAGTGACAAGTAGCCGATGTTCAGTGTTCCGATATTAGTTGCTCCATCTCAAACAACGTGTGTCAGTCAATCGATATGTGGTAATCAACAGTATACCAGTGGACGCATGGGATGGAAAAGACACCATCCATATGGATGATATACTGTAATAAGCACCACGGTTTATTGCATGATCACTTTTAACAATTTTACCAGTTGTTGTGAAATTTCAACACCTATCAGTATCACAGAATAAAGCTTCCCAATTTTTGTGTCACTGCTAAGCCACCCCTCGACTACTTTACAAGTACCATATACTAGATTGCAAATGCTGATAGATGACTGTGCAGTATGTCCATCTGGTCATATACACCAAGGTATATCAGACTGCATGCTATACCAACACAGTTAGGTTATCTACATCTTTCTAGCACATCAAACATAGCCCAAAATTTACGATCACGGCTGACGATCTTAGCCTGTGTGAATGGGAGTCACAGAGTATTCTCGCATTTGTATGATAAATTCAGAGAATGACAGATCGCCCCACATTTTCCTTGACCAGTCCACCCTGTAACACAGTCGCCAATTTAATCTGCAACTGACCAGCACTAGGAGGGTACTATACCCCCGACATTCCACATCTCATGAAGGAACAGAGCAAGCTGTGTCCATAACCGCTGTTCCACACCAGTCATACCCACAGCTACAAGATCCCTCTAGATGCGTGCCTGTTGAGGAGGCTAGCATCGCTTATCAGTGCACAGTAGACTGTTGTGGTGATATAATTAACGGTTAAGAAGAAACATGTAGTTAATAAATGAAGAAGATCCAGATGGATAGAGTGTGAAACATTTTATATAAATCACCTGTGCCATCAATTCTGGAATATTATTCCAACGTCTGGAGCCAGTACCAAGAAGGGACTGCACAGAGAAATTATCATAGACCATAAACACACACTCCTATTGCTACACAGTTTTGCACCTAAAAATGCTGTATCGTTAAAGTTATATTTTTTCCAAAATATTAGTCATGTGCAATGCAACGCTCTTAACATTCTAATGCCTGACTTATATGTTCAACACCTGATGTTCAACCCCCCTGAAAGTTTCCTACCCCAATAACTATGGAGACAACATTTTAAATGACAAAACTACTTCCTCTTACGCTGTTCAGGTGTCCAAGGAAGTGAAAGAGCTGTTCTTCACTATGAAGGCGTCATCGGTGTACATCTGCCGCACGATATGATTATAAGCCAACTAGAATAAAGTCAGGAGACTGCAGTTTTGTCTCTTAGAAAGTTGATGGATTTAAATGTCTTTTTAAGGTCGAAACGTATGTACCGACAATCACACTTCCCGCATAAGTCATGTTTATTTTTAGTAGTAGCAGTTTTGATGGATGAGGATATGCCTTACTAGGAAACAGCGAGGGAAAAACGACATGAATATTTTAGATAGTTGATACAATGAGTTATCACCCATGCCCTGCTGCACGAAAATGCACATGAAGAAGCAGCAATTTCTTGTGAGGTAATAAACACCACAATCAATAGCCAAAGGAAATGTAACAGTCCTATTGCTGCTTACAGTAGCATCACCACGGCCCTGTTAGCACTCCTCTTGCACACAGAAGTCTTGATCTAATGTTAGGTAGTTTTACTCATGTGCAGGATAATGCAGCAATTTCGTGCTTATTAAGGCTGATATATGTGGCATCAGTCCACTCTCCTGCAAAACACTCTAGGGAATGGTTAAAGTCTGATAAACATATTGATTCTTCTCCTGCCATTCACACAGGGTAAGATTGTCAGCCGGTACTGTAAAATCTGCACTGTGATTGATTTGCTAGAAATATGTGGATAACCTAACTGTCTTAGTATAAGACGCTGTCTAATATACTTTGGTGTATATGACCGAATGGACGTACTGAAGTCGCAATCTAGTATATGGTACTTGCTAAGTAGCGGACGGCTGGCTTATCGGCAACACAGATACTGAGAAGCATTCTGCTGGGTCATTGGCAGGCGTGGAAATTATGGAACAACCACTAAAATTGCTAAAAGTGATTGTACTATCGACTGCAGTGCTTATTAGAGTACATCTTTCCATGTTGATGGTGTCTTTTCCACTCATCCGTCCACTGCTGTATTGTTGATTACCACATACCAGTTGACTTACACACCTTGTTTGAGATTGAATGAACCTTATCGGAACACCGGGCATCTGCTACTTGTCACTGAGGAAAGTAGGATTAAATATGGAGGTCATCACCTTAAGACAGCTGTTTGACTGCAGTGCTCAATGATGCAGACTCATCCTATCACCATATGCTGTGCTTTAATACGCATATTTTTTTACCAATAAGATAACTGGAGGTCTTTTTGTATCTACTATGCTATGTTTGTTGTGAACAGCACCTTCCAGTGATGATCGACATGAGAACAGCAATCACGTACATGACTGCAAGTAGGGGAAGCAATGCTCTTCAAAATGGACATCTACTACCTCATCTTGTGGAAGATGAGATTAATTGTATAGATCATCGCCTTTGGATAGCTGTTTGGAAACACTCCACAATGCCAGAAACTCTTTCAGTTTCCATATGATGTGATGTCTTCAACATTTTTGTCAATGAGAAACGTCACCTCTGTTTTTATTTCCACCATACTGCGTATCGTGAGAGCAGCATAGCTTACTTTCCGTTTACTTACATAGTTTACTTTCCGTGAGACCCAATGGATCAAAACGTGTCAAAGTCAGTTCAGCATCTGACACATACCTCAAAGTCATGGTAGAAAAACAAGTTGTATGATGGTGTACAAAGCTGTAGTGATACACTGTCTGGATGTGTTATAGCTGAAAAACACTGTATTAAACTGCTTATGAAAGAACAATACATGAACCCCCTCTAGTGACTGATAGTCTGTGGGGTATGGTCTTCCTCCAGTACAGGTGACAAAAATTTACCCAGGCCTGTGCATGCAACTTTCATCACCGGACACCTGCTCCAATGGAGCAATACATGTATATTCTCGATGTCAACACGAAGACAGTCTTTGTTTTTCTGTGTATTATAAGAGAGAGATACGGTAAAAAAGAGTTTACTAATCTACTCACATGTCAGGGAAAACACTATCATTTCTAGGTGTGGTGTCTACTTTCTAGTTACATGTTATGAAGTGTGAAATAACGCAGGACTTGTGGTAACACATATTTTTTAACATGCAGTCGTGACAACAATAATGTATAGCACTGACCTCTGCAGTTTGGTCACCTGTAACTGGCAGCGCTGCAGTTTTTTCTTCATTTGAACATGATAAATATTCTCAAACTATACCAATTTTGCTCATAAAACTAAAAGAATGTGGACTGCATCTATTTTCGGGGAAACAAGACGTTTATTATCTTCATGATTGTGTTTTCTTTTTTAATAGATGCCCGCTTATGAGACGTGTATTGAGATTAAATACAAGTGTTCTCCATCGCAAAACGGCTGGCGCTTGCGGGGGTGGTGTGGGGGACAGTGCATTTCAACTGCATTTTAGGCAAACAAGTGTAGCTGTCACTTATTTTGCTTTGTTCAGTGGGTCGGTGGTGTTGCGACCTATTACGTATGTCGGCTTCGTTAGCACTGACTAATAGTGTAGACAACCAAGTCATGTGTTCCCCTAGTGGAAAGGGCTGTCCACCTGCTCTGTGGGTGCTGGCAGTGTGCAGAAGTGGTAGCAGCTGCCCATTTGAGAAAGTGATCTGGAGAGTTCTCTGGAATTGCGTTGTTGTTCCCGTCTTTCTGAGAAATACGTTTAACAGATTGCAAAAAGCGTCCATCTGTGACTGAGTTCTGCAGAACAGAAGGTAGTATATCACTGCAACCATTTGGACCTCTGTGTGGACCATCGGCAACAAGATAGAGTAGACTTGTACCCCTACCTATCGTGGGGAGATGGAGGTGAGGGAGGAAAGAGTGGCTCTAAGTTGATTAGTTTGTGATCACACATCGATGAAAACATATGTGCAGTTTCTGCCCCTCTCTCCTGGTACAGTCTTTTGGGATGACAATTTTTTCCAAACCCCTAGTATCTGCGTTGCATTATGGCCTGTTGATTCTGACTGCTGTTTCTTTTCTCAACAATTTTGATGTGTAATTATCCTGGGCTGCAGAGTGATTATCAAGGAATGCAGTGGGAACCATTTGCAGCGAACTCTTACGTCAAACAGTGACACACACAATCCTCAGCTGTATCCTTCAGGAGATACATTTACTAACTAAATTCCTCTCTGTCCAACATCAGCATCTCATCGGTTGAACACAATTCCTGCCAAAAATAAAGGTAGTACCTTCCACTCCAGCCTTTTCTCCCACCGGTTTGTAGGAGAAGGAATCACCTTATGTAGAGTTTGAGTACGTCTGCAACTAGCTTAGAGTGGTTTAGTGAATTTTTTTCAGAGCAGCATATCACCAGTTGTGTGGCATCGTCAATTTTTGAGCTGTATTGCGATTTTAGGCGCCCGTTGTGTAATGTTATGCATATTGTTGCGTAATTTGAATCGATCTTTATGATTAATTACATAATTAGGAACGATCTTTACTCCAGATTCCCACCAAAGTAAACAAAATTCACTAACCTAACGTCCCTCACCTGTGTCTGAACAGTTTTCATGTATTGGGGGTGGTACACTTGGGCTTTCTGTCGAGAAGGACTAGGCAGGGTTCGTGTCCCAGAAAGAGCATTCACATTTTTTAATTACCCACCAATTTTCGGGTGGGGTGGAATGTCAGCACACTGCTGGGACAGGAAATTACCGCTATTTTTAAATTACCACCAATTTGTAAATTTCCCACCAAAATTCGAAATTCCAGCAAAAAGGTTAGGTGGGTGAGAGAGAGGCGGAGGGGAAGGTGTGGTGGAGGGCATGGTGGAAAACACAAGACGTTACCTGGGGATAGGAGTGGTGTGTCAGATGCATGGGGTAATTAATTGATCAATTTAATTAATTTGCATGTCAATTTAATATCAAAATTGCACCTGGAACCCCTATTACTATAAATGATTCCATAATCCTTTAGTAAAACAAAATTTCTGTAAATAATAAATGTTTCAAGAATACCTAGACTCCCAAAATCAAGCACTGACATGCCGGTCAGGAAAGTTAGAGCAGAGAGGGCTGTGAAGAAGACGTCAGCCAATTGCACGCGGACCGACCCCTCTCTAGGACGACAACCCAACGGCGCGCGGATACGTTTGATCACATAGTGTATCTTCATATCTATGGACGCGACGACTCTTACAATTATTTCTGTGTGGATGCACATTACCTCAGACTACTGTGGGAATGGATTAGCAGCCAGTAGGAGGAGAATGAACAAGGACGCTACGACAGGCTCGGATTTTGGGTCAGATGCGCAGCGTGCCAGCGTAGCCGCGGCTTCAAAGCGATCTTTCGCGTGAAGCGCGAGGTCCGCGTTCGGCTCCCGATCAGGCAAAGGTTTTCAAAGTTTTCACCTCTTGTCTTTGGATTTATTTCCAAGACATAATGCGGTTGATGTCGTTGGTTTCCCTTTAAGTAAAATAATTAACAGCCCCTGTATCACACAAGCGCGTCTGTTCTGTTCGACATATCTGGCAGAACAGACAGCACACATACAGATGTATGTTTACCTTCACGTGTAATGTGAGTTTAGATCTTACCAGAGGTCATTACGATCAGCCTCTGCTATATTAAAAACAGTTGCCTGAAGTGGGAACACAGTCCTAAGCAAACAAACCTACCATCAATCCAACAGAACACCAAACTCCATATTTGGCTTCGTCATGATTTTGTTGTAACGCAAGTGCGCCACACTAGATGAGAACTCTTACTCACTGATTCCCTGGAATAGATTACAGACTGTTCAATATATCCATTTCCTTTTTCGACTGAATCGCCATCAACCAACTGCCTCGGCTACCTAATTCATACGTTCTACTTCTTTTTGTAATCACTGAAATAAAAGGACGTAACGGCCATCCACACGAACTGCCGACAGTGTGGTCTCCAAGGGTAGTGTTATCCTCCACTTCGCCGAGCGAGGTGGCGCGATAGTTAGCACACTAGACACACATTCGGGAGGACGACGATTGCAACCCGCATCCGGCCATCCTGATTTAGGTTTTCTGTGATTTCCAAAAATTGCTTTAGGAAAATGCCGGTATGGTTCCTTTGAAAGGGCAAGGCCGACTTCCTTCCCGTCCTTCCCTAATCCGATGGGACCGATGACATCGCCGTTTGGTCCCCTCCACGAAATCACCAGACAACCAACCATCCACTTGAGCTAATTTGCTGCGCTATCTGTTGATGGTAAGAGTCGATCAGCGCAAAAGAAAAGGTGAGTTATTGAGCTTGAATCTTCCGGGATGTAGTAAACCACACCACGTCTGCATGTTAACAGCATGAATCTGTTGGATCCTGATGAGAACAAGTTCTGCTACAAAGACCTACTGCTTCCTGACGCCAGCTGGCATCATCACAGCTGATAACGACGCCTCGCCCCTTGAGCTTATGATCTACAGCAGGTGTTCCTGCACTCAAATTCGCAAGCTTAAATTATTTAATATTTTAGTTTGGTTTTCAGTGTGAAATATTTTCGATAAACTGAGTGTACATCATTCAGTAACAACAACGTTGTAACCATTGCTCATTCAGCGTATGACACCAGCAGTACTGAGTACGTAATCTATCATAATGGCCAAAGTTACCCGGAAAAAAGGAGGTTTGTTCATACGTTTGCAGTGATTTTGTATGGTGTGTTGGTACGCAGGGTGCTATAAACGTATTTATCAATCCTCATGTTTTATTTGAGTTTCTCGTATCGTTCTTGTAGTTCCAACTCGAACATTGTTTATTTGAAGATTACGAGTACCGTTGCTTATAGACTAGAAAATGGAGGGTTAAATGGAAGAAAGTTTAACATTTGTGACATTTTTTCTCATTGGATTTAAAGAGGGGTAACAGAAGTGGAGCAAGCTCGAACATTTGTGTCTTGTATGGGGTGAGTGCTATTCAAGAACTCACGTCATAAAATAGTTTTCTTTCTTCATCGGTCACTTTGACATGAATTATGCGCCACATAGAACAAGTCCAACAGTTGTAGGTCCATCAGTTAAGACATAAAAATCTGTTATCCTGTGAGATTTTAACCTAGAACCATCACAGCCGTGGGTTTGCAGAGCAAAAACATTTCCACAGACGTAGCGAGAAACTGCAGCATCGTCTGCTCCCTCAATGTTGTAGTGATGTTTAAGACAGATAATTCGCAATAAAAAGGACAAAATTAGTTATAATTTTTGCGTGGAATGACCTTTCTGCTCCAAAAACATGCATTTGATAATTACATGATTTTCCATAAGTGAAATTCTTTCAGAATATTTGATTGAAATACCAGGGAAATATCAAATAAATTTATCAGTATAATTCTGTCACTCCAGAAAGTAACTCGACTATCACAGGGTTCCCAGACATATTGTACAATGTTGCCAAGTAGCAATCATTCTTGCAGAAGCAAGGGAATTTTTTCACTAGTCGATGTGTTTCTTGAGCAGCCTAGCAATCCAGTAATGAAATATGCGCTTCAAGGATGTAGTGGAAACACATGACAAACTGACAGGTACCTGAAATATGACAAGTAGAAGCAAATGTGGATGAGCCAACCGAAGCACCATAAATTAAGACGAGGGAACAATTAAATGGACGGCCCTCCTAGTCGTTGCTGTCATTATTTTATTTTTGGTCTCTGAGTTGTCAGAATATTCACATGATAATTATCGAGGACTAATTGTTAGAATATACCGCTATGTTACGTGTAATTAATTCAATAGCTAATCATTCTAATGAAGGGCTCAAACACAACCAATCCTTAAACAGAAAGAAATTGAAAACACTAACCTGGAGTGGCGTTTACCCACAGCGACCCACGGTGACATTTGGGGATATGAATGCGACGGTACAGAAGATACAGGGGGACCTCCCTTTGGATCGGGAAGAACTGCTGCATGGTTTAGGGATCGTTGACTAGAGGAATGTTCAACATAACTACAAAAACTGGAATCCAAAACTTTAAACGTCTTTTTCTCGAAACTGTAGTTTTCAAATTGGCGGGAGACATAACTTGAGCACAGTACATATGATTTTGATAGGAATTTGATACCGACGTTTGGTGTTGGAATGTGTGGAGACTGTCCAAATACTGTTGATTCATTAAGTCAAACTACCAAGATTCTTCAACAGCGCTCGTTGTCAACCAGATTCTAGCTCATACATAATTTCTGCCATTGAAGGAGTTGCTCAGTGGTGTGTGAACAGCATCAACACCTTTATATCCCACCCACAAGACGATCAAATTCAGATTTAGTTCTTTGAAAATTTCAGAAAACAGATTGTTTTTTTCTTTTTCCGGCTGAAAATGTTCTCTGGGACGTTTACTTTATTCTAGTGTTGAATCCAAATTTGCCAGAAACTCCGTTATCGAGTTAGAAAGCTATTCGTGGGAAAGTGTCCCCGAAAACCATTTACAGCGGGACAAAAATAGTCGAAATGTAATTTCAACGACGGGCTAATAGGCATTATGGAAATTATGAACGTGCTTCAACTTGAGATCGGACCAATCTGTTACAATTTCTGCACAGAAGTGGAAGAAAAAGCGTATCGAGAGAGCAGAGCGCCGCCCGGTGCGGCCGTGCGGTTCTAGGCGCTTAAGACTGCAACCCCGTGACTGCTACGGTCGCAGGTTCGAATCCTGCCTTGGGCATGGATGTGTGTGATGTCCTTAGGTTTAAGTAGTTCTAAGTTCTAGGGCACTGATGACCACAGATGTTAAGTCCTATAATTCTCAGAGCCATTTGAACCCATTTGAGAGCAGGGCGATGGATGACACAAGCTGCCATAAAGGCCCGCAGGACCACCATGGCCAGACAGAAAATACAGAAGGACCTCCCTTTGGATCCGGAAGGACTGCTGCATTGTTTAGGGATCGCTGAGTAGAGGAATGTTCAACATAACTACAAAAACTGGAATTCTAATCTATAAACGTGTTTTTCTCGAAACTATATCTTTCAAATTGACGGGAGACATAACTTGAGTACAGTACACATGATTTTGATCGCAATTTGATGCCGAAGTTCAAAATTAAATTATCGAACAGCGTACATATCCATTTTGCGATGTCTTCAAAGTCTATATTCGATGCACGCATTTGCCTCGAGTTTGTGGGCAAAGAAAATGACATTTGTTTCAGCATGTCACCACTTTTTTAGAACTTTGTTTGTTTCCTGTATTCTATATATCCTGACAGAAAGTATACTGAAAATAACTTGTTCAAAATTATTTTGTTACGTGTCCAGTAGGAGAGCTTGGGGAATTCCTGCCGATGACCGATGTTCCGGCTGCAAGGGGTCCTCCCACCTGGTGCAGCGGTGATTTCTGAAAGTTAGAAGTGTAGGGAATAAAACTATACCATCAGAATTAGCATTACATTTTATTTTACTTGAAAAAAAAGTGTTCAAAGATCGCTATACCCTTAACCACGGCAATAGGTCCTTTGCTTACTCTCTGTGAGACGATTAATTTCTTCGTAGCAGACAGTTACATCAATTTAGAACCGATAAATAAGGCTCACAGACTACCTCACGATCATACACTTTATATATCTCGCCTACTCCGTACCACACAGCGTGTTTCTTATAAATTAAGTAAGCTCAAGCAATTCCCTCGCTCTGAATACTAGCTTAGTTTTCTTCACGTCACGAGAGACCTTCACATCAAATAGAGGATAGACAACTAAAGCAGCATCTTACCATTCTGGAGATATGCAAATGGATGCTCCATGCTTGCTTACATCTACATCTACATCTACATCCATACTCCGCAAGCCACCTGACGGTGTGTGGCGGAGGGTACCTTGAGTACCTCTATCGGTTCTCCCTTCTATTCCAGTCTCGTATTGTTCGTGGAAGGAAAGGTTATCGGTACGCCTTTGTGTGGCCTCTACGCTCTCTAAATTTTATCCTCATGGTCTCTTCACGAGATATACGTAGGAGGGAGCAATATACTGGTTGACTCCTCGGTGAAGGTATGTTCTCGAAACTTCAACAAAAGCCCGTGCCGAGCTATTGAGGGTCTCTCCTACAGTGTCTTCCACTGGAGTTTATCTGTCATCTCCGTAACGCTTTCGCGATTACTAAATGATCCTGTAACGAAGCGCGCTGCTCTCCGTTGGATCTCCTCTATCTCCTCTATCAACCCTATCTGGTACGGATCTCACACTGGTGAGCAATATTCAAGCAGTGGGCGAACAAGTGTACTGTGACCTACTTCCTTAGGATTCTTCCAGTGAATCTCAGTCTGGGATCTGCTTTACCGATGATCAACTTTATATGTTCATTCCGTTTTAAATCACTCCTAATGCCTACTCTCCTCAGTTCCTAGACCGTTTAAGCCACTGAAGCCATAGCAGCTCGCTACCTTGATAAGAGAAATCACTTTTCAACTACGAAAAGTAAACTAATCGGGAAGAATTCCTCCTTCACCAGCTGTTTTCTATAGGCTAGTAGATAAAATTTTTCAAAGTAGCTTCGTATTTCCAAAGTACTAAACTATGATTGCTCACACAGTAATCTGACTCATCTTTGACAGTATCATAGCTCACACGAGAATCTATTGGTCGATAACTCTGGGATTTTTACCCAAAGCAACAAGTACTCAGTATTTTAAACGCTTCATACTTTGTTACAAATGCAACAGAATCCCAGTGTAATAAAACGTTACCTGGCTATTTCAATTAATTCAACAGAGCCGACAGACGAAACAACAGAAAACTATTGTAGGCTAATCATGACCATGCATTCGTGACTTTCTGTTAGTTTAAGCGTATTTACTCATTCTATAGTTGAGTACCATGCCCCGACTTGGATTACTTTGTAGACACAGTGATAAATCATCAGAAATGATTTTATATTCCTACCTTGAGTACCGACTACATTTTATTAGCTTTTCTGACTAGGTGTTCTCCGTTTATTCTTAAATTAAGTGAGCAGCAAAGCTAAAGGAGAATATTGCGTGTGGTGAACATCCATCTTTCCAAGTTACGATTCATTCCATTATGGTTCTTTCAGCTGCATTGGAATAGGCGAAAAACAACTGCCTTTTATATACCACTTTTCCAGAGATACTCGGTCCTATACTACAATTGAACTCGCTTCAGCAGACGAGCACGATAACTAAGAGCTAGTCAGGCTTTCGATACCGGGAACATTTTCTCACTGCTGCAGCAGTAGCTAAGGTGAAAAGAATAGCAAATTTCTCACAAAATGAATGATGAGAGAAATTCTTATAATTTACGAGTAAAATGACATTCTTACAGTTGTGAAATTTAATTTTATCATTGTCATTTATTACGTTAGTATTAGTTCAGAATATTTAATGAAAATTACGAAGATCTATCCAATGAATGTGGAAATAATTCAACTCCAGTCCCCAAAGTAAGCTGACGATCAAAGATTTGCCAAACAGCTTTGTGATGCTTCCAAGTCTCAACTTCTACATCTACATCTAAATAGCTACTATTGGTCTTCACAGTTCAGTGCCTGGTAGAGGGTTCAACGAACAGCCTCAAGCTATTCGTCTAACGTTTCACTCTTGAACAATGTGCGGGAAAAACGAACACAAAAATCTTTCCGTAACAACTCTGATTTCTCTTATTTTATTAACATGATCATTCTTTCCTATGTAGATGGGCGCCAACAAAAAAATTTCGCATCTGTAGTAGATAGTTGGTGATTTGTACGCCCCTGTTAGCTGAGTGGTCAGCGCGACATAATGTCAATCCTAAGGGCCCGGGTTCGATTCCCGGCTGGGTCGGAGATTTTCTCCGCTCAGGGACTGGGTGTTGTGTTGTCCTAATTATCATCATTTCATCCCCATCGACGCGCAAGTCGCCGAAGTGGCGTCAAATGGAAAGACTTGCACCAGGCACACAGAGTACGCGAAAGAACTTGCCCCCCTTCTAACAGCCGTGTACCGCAAGTCTCTAGAGGAACGGAGGGTTCCAAATGATTGGAAAAGAGCACAGATAGTCCCAGTCTTCAAGAAGGGTCGTCGAGCAGATGCGCAAAACTATAGACCTATATCTCTGACGTCGATCTGTTGTAGAATTTTAGAACATGTTTTTTGCTCGAGTATCATGTCGTTTTTGGAAACCCAGAATCTACTATGTAGGAATCAACATGGATTCCGGAAAGAGCGATCGTGTGAGACCCAACTCGCTTTATTTGTTCATGAGACCCAGAAAATATTAGATACAGGCTCCCAGGTAGATGCTATTTTTCTTGACTTCCGGAAGGCGTTCGATACAGTTCCGCACTGTCGCCTGATAAACAAAGTAAGAGCCTACGGAATATCAGAACAGCTGTGTGGCTGGATTGAAGAGTTTTTAGCAAACAGAACACAGCATGTTGTTATCAATGGAGAGACGTCTACAGACGTTAAAGTAACCTCTGGCGTGCCTCAGGGGAGTGTTATGGGACCATTGCTTTTCACAATATATATAAATGACCTAGTAGATAGTGTCGGAAGTTCCATGCGGCTTTTCGCGGATGATGCTGTAGTATACAGAGAAGTTGCAGCATTAGAAAATTGTAGCGAAATACAGGAAGATCTGCAGCGGATAGGCACTTGGTGCAGGGAGTGGCAACTGACCCTTAACATAGACAAATGTAATGTATTGCGAATACATAGAAAGAAGGATCCTTTATTGTATGATTATATGATAGCGGAACAAACACTGGTAGCAGTTACTTCTGTAAAATATCTGGGAGTATGCGTGCAGAACGATTTGAAGTGGAATGATCATATAAAATTAATTGTTGGTAAGGCGGGTACCAGGTTGAGATTCATTGGGAGAGTGCTTAGAAAATGTAGTCCATCAACAAAGGAGGTGGCTTACAAAACACTCGTTCGACCTATACTTGAGTATTGCTCATCAGAGTGGAATCCGTACCAGATCGGTCTGACGGAGGAGATAGAGAAGATCCAAAGAAGAGCGGCGCGTTTCGTCACAGGGTTATTTGGTAACCGTGATAGCGTTACGGAGATGTTTAATAAACTCAAGTGGCAGACTCTGCAAGAGAGGCGCTCTGCATCGCGGTGTAGCTTGCTCGCCAGGTTTCGAGAGGGTGCGTTTCTGGATGAGGTATCGAATATATTGCTTCCCCCTACTTATACCTCCCGAGGAGATCACGAATGTAAAATTAGAGAGATTAGAGCGCGCACGGAGGCTTTCAGACAGTCGTTCTTCCCGCGAACCATACGCGACTGGAACAGGAAAGGGAGGTAATGACAGTGGCACGTAAAGTGCCCTCCGCCACACACCGTTGGGTGGCTTGCGGAGTATAAATGTAGATGTAGATGTAGATGTAGGCGAGCGGTCTAACCGACGGGAGGCCCCCGTCACACGACATTATTATTATTAGTTGGTGATTTAAATTTCACGAGGAGATCGTGCCTCAACGAGAAACGCCTTTGTTTCAGTGATTGCCACCCCAGTTCGCGTATCATATTCGTGGCTCTGTCTCCCCAATTCCGCGATAATACAATACGAGTTTCTCTCCTTTGAACGTTTTCGATGTCCTCCGTTAATCTTGTCTGATGTGGATCCAACAACGCGCAGTAATAGTCCAGAAGAGGACGGACAAACGCAGTGTAGACAATCGGTTGAGTAGACCTGTTGCACCTTCTAAGTGTTCTGCCAATAATTCCAATAATTCTTTGGTTCGATTTTCCCGCAACATTACCTATGAGATTGATCCATCTTAATTTATTCATAATTGTATGCCATAAGTATTTATTTGAAGCTATAGCCTTTGGATCTGTGTGATTTATCGTGTAACCGAAATTTATCAGATTCCGTTTAGTACTCATGTGGATGACTTCACTCTAGTCATTATTTTGAGTCAATTGCCAATTTTCGCTCAATGCAGACGTCACTCAATGCGGATATATTATCTAAACCATTTTCCAATTTGGTTTGATCATCTGATAACTTGATGAGACGGTAAATGACAGCATCATCTGCAAACACTCCAAGAGGGCCACTCAGTTCACCTACTTAATCGTTTATGTAGATCAGGAACAGCTGAGGGCCATAACACTTCCTTGCGGAACTCCAGCTATCACTTCTGTTTTACTAGATGAATTTACGTCGGTTACAGCGATCTGAGACCTTTCTGATAGGAAATTACAAATTCAATCGTATAAGTGAGACGATACTCCGTAGACACGCAATTTCATTTGAACTCGCTTGTGACGAATAGTGTGAAAGGCTTTCTGGAAATTTAAAAACATGGATCAATTTGAAATCCCCTGTCGATAGCACTCATTACTTCGCGTGAATAAAGAGATAGTTTTTTTTTTTTTTCGCAAGAACGATATCTTTTGAACTCGTGTGAGCTATTTGTCAATAATTACATCAATGTAATTAATTATGTCCTAACACAGAATACGATCCAAAATCCTACTGCAAATCAACGGTAGCGATATTGCTCTGTAATTTCGCGGATTATTCCTATTTCTTTCTTGAGTATTGCTGTGAACTGTGTACCTTTCCAGTCTTTAGGTACGGATCGTTTATCGAAAGAGAGATTGTATATGATTACTAAGTATGGTACAACTGTGTCAGCATTCTCTGAAGGGTACCTAACTGGTATATAGCCTCGACCGTAAGCCTTGCCTTTATTAAGCTGTTTAAGCTGTTTCATACACCGAGGATATCTGGCTGTAGGTTACTTATGTTGTCAGTTGCCCTTGATTCGAATTCTGGATTATGTAATTCGTCTTTAGTTGGCGAAGAAATTTCGGACAACCCTGTTTAGTAATCTGCTTTAGTGGCACTGTCATCAGTACCATTACCTTTGCTTCTATAACAGTGAAGGTATCGATTGTGTCTCGCCACTAGTCTGCTTTACATAGGACCAGAAGCTCTCTGGTTTTTCTTCCAGATTACAAGACAGAGTTTCGTTGTGGAGTCTATCAAAAGAATCTAGCATTGAAGTTCACGCTGAATTTCGAGCTTCTGTAAAACTCCGCTGTCTAGTGGATTTTGCGTTCTTTTAAAATTTTCTGAACTGTTGTGTGTACCATGGGGAATTGGTACCATCTGTTATTAATTTAGTTGGTATATATTCTCAGCTGCCGTCAATACTATTTCTGTGAATTTAAACCACATTTTGTCTACGTCTACATAGTCTCACTGGGAGGAGTTGAGGCTCTCTCTTAATAATGCGTCAAGCGAATGTTTATTTCCTATTTCAAATATACAGTGTGTTCACAATTCATATTAGACATTTCTGGAGGTTGTAGAGCGGACTTAATAGATCAAGTTTTACATAGATACCCATGTCCGGAAGCGTCATTCAGCGATGCTACAGAGCGTTAAAACTATGGCGTAGCCAACTGCAAATATTGGTACGTACAGGGTGATTCCGTACTGATACGACAAACTGTCTAGGATGATGGAGAATGACTGATGTATCGATTTGAGATAAGGATCCCTGTATCGGGAACGAACGAGTCGAAAGTTACAAGCGAAAACCGTTTCGATACCTCTGACACGTACTGGGACTCAAAAGTTCAAATGTGTGTGAAATCTTATGGGACTAGCCGGCCGTTGTGGTCGAGCAGTTCTAGGAGCTTCAATCTGGAACCGCGCGACCGCTATGGTCGCAGGTTCGAATCCTGCCTCGGTCATGAATGTGTGTGATGTCGTTAGGTTAGTTAGGTTTAAGTAGTTCTAAGTTCAAGGGGACTGATGACCTCAGACGTTAAGTCCCATAGTGCTCAGAGCCATTTCAACCATTTTATTCTTATGGGACTTAACTGCTAAGGTCATCAGTCCCTAAGCTTACACACTACTTAACCTAAATTATCCTAAGGACAAACACACACACCCATGCCCGAGGGAGGACTCGAACCTCCGCCGGGACCAGCTGCACAGTCCATGACTGTAGCGCCTAAGACCGCTTGGCTAATCCCGCGCGGCGTACTGGTGCTGTTTTTGCTAAGATTGTATGGTATAAAATCTTCAAAAGTGGTCGTACGAACAGAAAGAAGGAAAAAATGTGCAGTAAACATGGGCTCTAAAATGCATACCTGCTGTGGTATGAGCACTGTCTTGTTCGTCTTCGCAACGGTGAAACGCATACCCTCTATTGAATAAGTGCTCATAGCTCTTAAGGTATGCGTTTTAGAGCCCGTATTTGATTGACACTTTTTCTTTGTTTGATCCTTACTACTACCTCTGAAAGCTGCCCACTCCATAATCTAGCAACAATAGTACCGATACATGAGTTCCACTGTCAGAGGTATTGGAATGGTTTTCGCTTACAACTTGCGACTAGTTCGTTCCGATACTGGGACCCTTAGCTCAAATTGATGCATTTAACCTTCTTCATCATCCTAGAAAGTTTGTAACATCACCGCGGAATCATCCTGTATATACATACATTTACAGGCGCCGGCGCCTATGTCTTTGGCGCTCTGTAGCGTAATTGAGTGACGTTTCAGAAATGGCTCTGAGCACTATGAGTCTTAACTTCTGAGGTCATCAGTCCCCTAGAACTTAGAACTACTTAAGCCTAACTAACCTAAGGACATCACACACATCCATGCCCGAGGCAGGATTCTAGACTGTAGCGCCTAGAACCGCTCGGCCACCTCGGCCGGTGATGACGTTTCGTTACATGGGTTCTAATGCACAACTTGATCTACTCAGTCCCCTCTACAACGTCTAGAAGTGTGTAACGTGCATTGTGAAAAAACCTGCACATATTTTGCGTTAATTTTTTATCGAATTGGATGTTTTGGTATTCTGTCTTGCAACAATGACCTTGTGATCACTAATTCCTCTATCTGTCGTGATGCTCCTTATCTGCTCAGGATTATTTCTTGCTAGGAGATAAAGTACGTTTTCACAATCATTCACACTTAGAGTGGGCTCCTGAACTATTTGTTCAATTTTATTTTCAGCCAAAGCATTCAGTACGATTTCGAACGACGTTTTGTACCTACCACCGACTTTAAACATGTATCTTCGCCAACATATCGAAGGTAGATTGATGTCATCGCCCGTAGAGGATCACTGCCGGTATTGGGCAGGAATTCGCTGATATCGGGATCAGAGTTCCTGAAATTCAGACATCGTAGCGTTCAGAAAATACGCCATCGTAGTGACTACATCTTTTGTGGAATTCTGATATCATCATCTCCCCAAAGCCAAAATATCGTCGCTCCCGCAATTCCGAAATCATTATGTCACTGCCAGACGATTCCACCCCACCACCACCCCAACACTCCGCGACCTCAGAACCCCGCAGCCTCAATTCCCCGTTGTCCCATGCCCCTGCACCATAGCTCATTATGCTATTAATCTGCATACGGTGCAGTTTTAACACCGATGCCACTGTATTGTAGAGAAACTCTGAGCTGGCGAAACCTGTGAGTATCACATCAAAGAATTACTTGCGCATGTTTTACTTTAACATGTATGATATTTGTAAATGCGTAATTCTGGAGTGCAAGTTATTCCTTCCCCCTGCCCCAGCTCTTAAGCAACTTCAATTATTCGACAGCATGAGCACCGTCATTGTTTCGATGTCTGTCTGACTATACTTATGTCTGACTCTCATGTGTTCAGTTGAGGATACGGTTGCATTGAGCAAAGAAGACTTAAATAAGTCTGTTGTAAACATCTATCATAGGAATATAGTCAAAGTTTTCAGCATCAATAATGGATAAGCATGACAACGGAATATCGTATATGTGCAGACCAAAGGAACATAGTTCAACGGATAATGAAAATTACGTTAAGTTCCAAGAAGATGCATTACGTAATAGGGTCAACCAGCATAACATTTTACATTTGCTGGAAGTATATACTCTTTTTAAAATATCTATACAGTGATCCACAGAACTAGAGGTGGTATTGACAAATAATAACAAAGCCTTACATGCTTGGACCCTTGCTCAACTGCTGCAGAGACCTATTAGTAAGTACAGTATTCATCCATCAATAAAATTATTATTACTATGAGGGTATGACATTATACTTAGGGTTTTCCTATTATACAGCACTAGCGGAGCTACAACTGGGCCAGGTTATGGAGGTGTTCTACATGTCTGCACTCCAACGAGACACGGAGCTGTCCCACACACGACACAACAGCTCAACAGACCGCAACTGTGTATGGCAGTCAGGAGGAATTTTGTTCAGTATGCAAGAAGCGGTTGTAAAATTGTCTGTGTGTAAATATGAAATATAAATATTAATTTCAGATATGCGTGGCTTCTCTTCTGTCGGGCGTAACTGACACCATTTGTGATGAAGCAGCTGGGACATATACATGAAAAATTGGGGTGAAAGGAATGGAAAGGAAACGTGATGGAAAAGAGATGGGGAGGAAATAATTACTTCCAGCAGCACAGTGCATCGTGGCAATCCAACCACGAGAGCTGAAAATTCGTGCTAGACCAGGATTTCTTTTCCATGGAATGGCTACCTTAACCGTCTTGGCCATACAGACACACTTTCCATCAAATTCAAATTCCCAACTTCCAACTGCACAGCATAGACCTCCACCCATTAACTCCCTTACTTGCAGATTTCTGATGCCCAATATAGATCAGACGTTGGTTGTGCACCTGCATTGAAACTTTTTCGTCAAATAATCATCACGCCAATAGAATAACCTATAGTTCGAACACCAGTGGCTGTAAATGTGTCACTGTCGGTATCAAACCGAATCAGGAGTTCTAGCCACTTCGATTTGTTCGAAGTTTATATCTCTGTAGTAATCTGTTATCTAATGTTTCTAATGATGATTGCAAAACAAACAAACAGTATGCACTTCACTGAATCACTTGAGGTTTAAACGTGATGTTATACACTCTAAGATCAAAAGAATATTCATCTACATGAAAAGTAGATATCGGCTCAGCAAAGTGGATACACTAAATATCCTTGATATCTTTGTCTGAGGGACAGTCTTGCGAACATTGGAGCAGGAAAGACTGGCCACGGAGAATGAATCACCCTCTGCCAGGCATTGAAGTGTGATCTGCTGAGTATCGATGTAGATGTAAAAGTAAACAATTCTCCTCCAATACATCCATGTAAGGGGGAATAGAGTATTGCACTGATCGATCTGGAAATATAAAATAACACAGCTAATGTCACCATCGTAAACAATAAACTGGAACTAGGAGTTGGTGAACCAGTAGTAATACCTCCTGTTCCCTAAGTCAGTGATAATTTAAATGCATTTATAAATCGACTTGTAAAAGTTTCACAGTGATGAGCAAACGTTAATACGTTAAAAATATTAATAAAAACAACAGAAGATGTAGTTGACTGTGGCCACAAAGGTTCAATAGGCTCGCTACTAGGTTTTTCTCAAGGGATCAAATTCATCAAAAATGGTTCAAATGGCTCTGAGCACTATGCGACTTAACTTCTGAGGTCATCAGTCGCCTAGAACTTAGAACTAATTAAACCTAACTAACCTAAGGACATCACACACATCCATGCCCGAGGCAGGATTCGAACCTGCGACCGCAGCAGTCGCTCGGTTCCAGACTGTAACGCCTAGAACCGCACGGCCACTCCGGCCGGCTCAAATACATCATTACGAACGCTAAACAGGAGCTGATTTTAGTTCCAAGTGCTGCTGATAAAAATACATACTTTCTAGGACAGAAGGATTGAAATTATTGAAATTATGAGTCCAATCAGCAAGTGGATGCACTGCCAGTCAATAAGATTCGTATTGAGTGTAATATTGTGTCGAATCCGTACCTTAATGGCAGTTTAATCCATACTATATTTGAGTTCTTACCTACATTGGGTCCATATTATAAAATTGTGGAGGTGACATGCAATCCTATATACCTCCCAGTGACTGTTCAGACGTTAGACCGTCTCAAACTGAATATCATAGACCAGGATAGGAATGTACACTCCTGGAAATGGAAAAAAGAACACATTGACACCGGTGTGTCAGACCCACCATACTTGCTCCGGACACTGCGAGAGGGCTGTACAAGCAATGATCACACGCACGGCACAGCGGACACACCAGGAACCGCGGTGTTGGCCGTCGAATGGCGCTAGCTGCGCAGCATTTGTGCACCGCCGCCGTCAGTGTCAGCCAGTTTGCCGTGGCATACGGAGCTCCATCGCAGTCTTTAACACTGGTAGCATGCCGCGACAGCGTGGACGTGAACCGTATGTGCAGTTGACGGATTTTGAGCGAGGGCGTATAGTGGGCATGCGGGAGGCCGGGTGGACGTACCGCCGAATTGCTCAACACGTGGGGCGTGAGGTCTCCACAGTACATCGATGTTGTCGCCAGTGGTCGGCGGAAGGTGCACGTGCCCGTCGACCTGGGACCGGACCGCAGCGACGCACGGATGCACGCCAAGACCGTAGGATCCTACGCAGTGCCGTAGGGGACCGCACCACCACTTCCCAGCAAATTAGGGACACTGTTGCTCCTGGGGTATCGGCGAGGACCATTCGCAACCGTCTCCATGAAGCTGGGTACGGTCCCGCACACCGTTAGGCCGTCTTCCGCTCACGCCCCAACATCGTGCAGCCCGCCTCCAGTGGTGTCGCGACAGGCGTGAATGGAGGGACGAATGGAGACGTGTCGTCTTCAGCGATGAGAGTCGCTTCTGCCTTGGTGCCAATGATGGTCGTATGCGTGTTTGGCGCCGTGCAGGTGAGCGCCACAATCAGGACTGCATACGACCGAGGCACACAGGGCCAACACCCGGCATCATGGTGTGGGGAGCGATCTCCTACACTTGCCGTACACCACTGGTGATCGTCGAGGGGACACTGAATAGTGCACGGTACATCCAAACCGTTATCGAACCCATCGTTCTACCATTCCTAGACCGGCAAGGGAACTTGCAGTTCCAACAGGACAATGCACGTCCGCATGTATCCCGTGCCACCCAACGTGCTCTGGAAGGTGTAAGTCAACTACCCTGGCCAGCAAGATCTCCGGATCTGTCCCCCATTGAGCATGTTTGGGACTGGATGAAGCGTCGTCTCACGCGGTCTGCACGTCCAGCACGAACGCTGGTCCAACTGAGGCGCCAGGTGGAAATGGCATGGCAAGCCGTTCCACAGGACTACATCCAGCATCTCTACGATCGTTTCCATGGGAGAATAGCAGCCTGCATTGCTGCGAAAGGTGGATATACACTGTACTAGTGCCGACATTGTGCATGCTCTGTTGCCTGTGTCTATGTGCCTGTGGGTCTGTCAGTGTGATCATGTGATGTATCTGACCCCAGGAATGTGTGAATAAAGTTTCCCCTTCCTGGGACAATGAATTCACGGTGTTCTTATTTCAATTTCCAGGAGTGTAGTTGATTTTCATGGTGAGGAAATTATAGAACATCCCTATCTGAAACAAGATCATGGGTACGAAGTGTAAGTAAAATGCTCACAGCCATTGGAAGACCGCTTTTCAGAGGCAGGACAATATGATAACACACATAAATTATGAGTTTATTAAATCTATTGGTCTGAAACCTCACAATGACATTACTGGATACAAAAATTCCACTTCAGTATGGCAAGCATGTTATTAATATCTTTAGTCAGGTATACTTATTACGTAAACCTTTTGCTTCAGCAATGTTCAATAACAAAGATGAGATAAGAATTCTGAAATGTTATTTACTTCTAAGACGATTCCAATATCAGTGGTGACATCATTCTTTACACATAATGCATTGTAGTTTCGAGAAACAAGATACACACTTAATGACATCAAAATCGACCTCATGGGAAAAGTTGGAATCGCATCGACTCTCAAAACATACATCTCTGCATAAGCATCGGATCTGAATGCCTTACAACACTGGATTGTTCGGAGACAGATCGATTGATGGCTCCCTTATTGCGAGTATCCTGCTCATAATGTTACTGGGGTTCTTTGATTATTATAAATGCATCATTACGAACGCTAACAGGAGCTGATTTTAGTCAGAAGTACTACTGATAATAGCGCATACGTTCTAAGAGTAGGAGAAGAACATAAAATTGTGCGCGATAAATTGGTGTGGAAAGTGCCGCATATATCTCTATTAGATGAAGGGAGTCCGAAACTTCTACATTTAATGAATTCGGAGGCCAACCGCCATTAAATTCCCATTCATGGGAGCTGTTTCAATATCCAAGTTTTTCATAGTTGCCAATTTCAGCTAGAAACACTTCGATTTATTCGCCCCTCCCTCCCCCATACAGACAAGAAGCGGCATCTGAGAGAGTTTACCGAAACTCTCAGTTTTTTCCATACTATAACCTACAGCTTAGCTGGGACAAAAACTACTGTATGGCATGTACACAAGGTATTACCTCTCTTACTATTGGACTAACGATCGTTTCAGATGCACACTTAGCAACACAAGTTTAAGATTTGTCACCCATGATGATACATTGTTCAAAGCAATGTGAGGTGGCGAGGAATGGAACTGTGGATATATGTAAGCTTTCTGCAGGCACCGCAACTTACGTGTTATTGTTTTATGACCAATTTGTAAACTAATCGTCATTAACAGGAATTTTCCAATGTGTAGTAAAAACGTAGAGGAAATAGAAAACATGTGGAACATCTTACAATGATATCTGCAACTGTGCGTCATCGGAGACACACTGACATCTTACAACGTGCTTGGACAATTAGTGTTTCAAGATGTTGCATTTATCATATTCTCTGGTGCCAGACAAGTATTAAGGAGATATTCCACAATCGTTTGCTTCACCAAAACAGTTTAGCTCATCGCAGTGGCTTCAAACCCGAAAAACAGCAGTGTGGTTGGCAACTTTTTAGAGTGTCGTATTAGGGATAATGAAGGAACAGTGTATAAACATATGGTGTTATTGCTCCCAACTTATGATCATAGAGAAATAATTTTAGAGACTTTGTCTATATGGTGTTTGAAGGTGCAGCGATCGAATGCTACTTACATCCATGGCCCCTTGTGAGCGCCTCTGCATAGAGTAAAATGCCAATCATCCAGTACATGAATTGATGTATAAATATCATCTGTGAAGTGTACTCTCTTTCTAGCATTTACATCTTTTGCACCAGCAAGGCATGGTACAGCCGCGCCTGCAGCGCCTTTGCTGGGAGCCTGAAGAGACTAGCTGAGACATCTTCAGGCATCACATTATGCAATACGTGTTTGCAACCACGAGAATCAGCTCAGCAATGCCATCAGCTATATGACAGCGTATGCAATCACCTTGGAAGCCATACTGCAAAGTCATAGGCCGAGTCTAGCTCGTTCTAACTTTCCACACCTGTATGAACTATCACAGAAATGCATGACATCGTTGTTTTATCAGAATCGAAAATTTGTTGCGTATGATTGTAGATATGCATGACGTCATTGTCTCTATATGAGTACATGCAATGGCGCAAAACGCATGACATGATTGTTTTACCAGAATCGCTTTCCAGATTGTCATGGGAATGCATGTCAACTTTCAGTCACACAGCGACAGTTGCAGAAATGTGTGGTAGAATCGGCGTCACATGTGCAGAAAAAAATGTAACGCCATAATTTTCAGAAGCACTGCTCAACGATTTCTAGATAACTGTACTGCATGTGAGAATGCATCATCTGCTGGAACTGTTGGGCTGCATGATGATTTCTGCCCTTCCATCCAACAGCCATTAAAAAACCAAGAAAACATCAAAACACCAACTTCAGTCCCACTCACACGCAGAAAACTACAAACTGATCCCGACAACGCCCAATGTATGGACACAGCACCTGCCCCTCCAACATCTTCTCCTACCATCCACATATTTGTCATCTCCAACCCAGATCCGAAGTTCCTCAAACACAAATCCTCATCTGCGAAATCTATAAATACTCTCTAAGCCTCCACATATAATAAATTATCTCTGGTGAAGACTATGTATTACTTAAGCCCCTCAGCCCCAACTTCCTCAGTGACCTCTCCAAAATTCCTTGTGTTATCTTTGGTCCCAATCTTTATCACAATATCCCACACCACACAATGCTAACATGCCCGTCATCCTCCTACCTTCACCACTGTGATCACTAATGTAGATCTTGAGATCACAGGTGACGACACATACAATCCAAACTGAACAACAAAATGACTTTAGAAGTTCAAAGAGCCCTTCAGATCAACAATGATCATAGTTCCTCTCACCTCATCCTTGTGTTTATTGATCGTGCCACCATCATAGACTTTCTCCTTAAGGGGGAGGCCTGACATATCACCACTGCTACATGGTTGAACCTTGCAGATCTCATCCCCAGTCCTACCACTGTTAAATCTGTGTTCTTTACAACGATCAACTAACCAGAGGTTGTAAAATCCCAGCTTCCCATCGTCACTGCAGCGTCTCCCATTTCCTTAAATGGTGCCCTAAACTAGTTTCCCATCCTACCTGCAACACCTGCAATGAGTCCCACCACACCTATTCTGCAAAATGCAAAGAAAGGCGACAACCAACCAAACAAGAACTCACTGTCTCAATCCATCCCATTGATAGGCCCATTGACACCAGCATTTCCCTCCAGCCAACCCCATTGCTGAAGATATCATCAAATTCATGACTATTGTTCTCCTAAACGTTTATCCATTCTAGCATCCACACACCCTTCAACAAATCTTGGCTGCTACCCACTCTGTCTCTCATCTCAACATCCAAGCCGCCTAATCACACAACCAGGTACACTTCTTCACCGACCTCAACACCCTAGTTTAAGGTTTGTCTAGTCCTCATGCACACATACCACGGCTAATTTCCTCATAACTGCGCGCCAGCACTACAAAATCTTGTACCACAGCATCTGCTACCTATCCTCCAATTAACATCTTTTAATGTATGCCCTGTCCCAATACAATCTTCATACCCTTAGCCTTAATGAAATGTTCCTCCAACCCTATCACACCACCCAAACCTCCCCCTATATCCTCCACCACACAGATAGCCCCCTTCCCCTAACCAGAGGTGGATCTCTAATTGGCCACCACAAGAATATCCCTCTGTTTACACAACTCTCATGCAATATCCCCCATTGAGCACCTTATCCTTACCCTCTTTTTCCAAATCATAACCATTACCTCTGCCATCAACTACATCTGACCCAATTACCTATCCCCTATGAATTCCTCACCCATATAGATCCCCATAGTTGATCCCCTGCAGAACTCTAGGGGTGGCATCAGTTTACTGACTCTTTGCAAACTGACATTTTTCCCACCCAACACCACACCCATACTAAAACCAACACTACCTCTGATGTTGTCTTCGTATCTCCCAACCTCCTTGGATGCCCTACTGCAGAAGTCCTAGATCCATTTGGAAGTGACTACTTACCTGTACCCCTCACCATATCCTACACAACACCTCATCTCTGTGACCCATCCCAATCTCCATCCAAGTGATATCCAAAACCACTCCCATGTGAGTTGGACTGCCCACTGCTAATCCATAGAATGGCAGACTGCAAGCCACTCTGTAACCTTCCATCAAATGACAGTATCCCTCATGCCACATCATTTCTGCAACAGACATTTTCAGACACTCAAGCCATCCACATTCCTGCAGATCATATATCCTCACCACCCCACCCTCCCTCAAAAGCCCTTCTAATCTTTCAAGCATCCCACTGTACCACTCCTCCTTCCAGAGTCATGGCAGGGACACTCCCATACACCACCATCAAATGCAGAGACATATCAGGAATTTGTTAAATGCAAGAAAAGTGTGGAGTTGCCCCAGACATCCTCCACACTCAACATTACTATCGCCATTAACTCTTCCACGTACTTTAAAGCATTCCATGGACTCACTGACAATAATCCCATTTCTCACTACCCACTTCTGCACGAAAACCATCCCTTACCTGACAATCTGAGAAACCATTTTACTCCTATCTCTGTGATATATTCTCCATTCCTGGTGATTCACATTTTAATTACACATTTTTCCCTACCATCCACGAACATACAAATACCACTGTCCCAACCCTGGCTCCCAGCTTCCAGTACTTGGACAACATACCATAATCAGAATTAAAACACTAATTACAGCATGTGACATACACGAAGTATCCACAGAAAACACAACCTTCTCCTGGTCACATCTGCATTACTTATCAACACCACAAAGAATGCACCCTCTCATTTATTGTCAACCTTGCAACCCTTTACACCACTATCCATAGGTTACTAGCCTAAACAATGGAAAACAACCAGAATCCTGCTTTTCCTCAAATTACACAAACTTCGTACTGATACCTGCTCCTACTACCCCATCTGCCTCACCTCAGTGTTTAGCAAGGTCTTTGAATCCTTCCATTTCAAAACATCTATCAACATTTTAACCAAAACGACCTTCTTCCCATTAACCAGTGTGGCTTCCATCTCAGTTTTTCCTCTGATGACCAGCTCTTGCACTTCACCCATCTGCTTTTCCATCAGCTCATCTCATGTAAATCTGCTATTTTTGTTTCCTTGAGCTAGAAGGAGCCTACAACCATGTATGGCATTCTGGCTCCAAACACATATACTTCCAGTTAACTCTGTTTTCCCTATTGCATGCTTCCTATTTAATCGATCATTCCTTGCCACCAATAACAATTCCAATTCGCAGACCTCCCACCCCACTGCAGGAGCACCCCAAGGGTCCATCCTCATTTCTTTCCTTTATATCCTCTACACTGCTAACAGACCCAAACCACCCTCACGACTCCACCTCCTTCAGTATGCCTACACTGAAAGTCCAACGATCCCTCAAAATCCGCCTCAGTCAGTTTATCTCCTGGTATAACCAATGGCTCCTCAAGATAAATGCCTCTAAAACCCAGGCCACAATTATAGGTCAAACCACCCACACTTTCTACCTCCATGACTTCTACGTTATCATTTACTACTGTCCTATCCAGGTAGCTAAAACACTAATATATCTGGGTCTAACTCTTGACCGGCAACTAACATGGAAAACCTAACCAAATAACCATTAAACTGAAAGCCCATAATAGACTAAAACTAATAACAGGCTGAACTTGGTGATTACAGCCCCCCTCTATGCTTTATACCTACAGAGTCCTGATCTGACCCATTCTCTGCTATGCATATGTTGCATGGATATCTGCTTACCAGAGTTCTATGAGTCCCTCCAAATTCCCGAACGCCATGCACTATGCACTATCGTTTTCGACATTTTCCCACATGGATCCTCTACCATCTCACCAAATTCTCATTTCTACTCAGCCACATTGAAAGCCTCTGCATTTCCTACACTATTTGCATACTAGATTCCAACTACCCCATTGTCTCCCCTCTAATCACCAACAATGGTATGCTGCTGAACCTTCACAAAAGCCCGACTCTGACCCTACACCTATACTCATTCCATATCCGATCCCAACACAACTTCAACCAACTCCCCCTCCCAGACAATCAAGTCCAACCAAATATTTATCCCTGCTACCAACTTTAATTCTTCCACACCTATCCCACTCCACATCAGTGCTCGTCTTTCCTTTTCTCTCTTCATTCATCGATATCCCTTTCCTCTTGTAACCACTAATCTACTCACACAACGTACTGCTCATCACCATCTGCCTTTCCCACTGATCGTTTCTCCACAATCCACGTCAACTTCTACCTACCATATCTACACATTTCCTAGTTAACAGACCTCTGACCTCTATCGTTTTACCTACACACTTAAATCCTATCGAACATACTTTCTTCTCTGACAATACTTCTCACCTTGTGCAGGTCCTTTTAATTTTATGTGAAAGTGCAGAGCTTCAGTCTTTTTGTCAGAACAATTTCACCTTCCTATGATGTGTTTTCAAAATGTACATGTTTTCGTTTCTTTTTAGCTGTTCACCTTCGATTTTTAATTTAAAATGGAAAATAAGCCACATATTTCGTTTCTAATCCTCATCTTTTTTTTAAATTTGCTCGGCTGAAGAGCAGAATAGTGTACCGCTGACAGCCCATACCCCATTCATATGGGGCGAGGTGGATGAAATAACAACAAAGAGAAAAAACCGGAGATGATATCCCCACAAGAACCCTTTACGAATTCATTAAATTCCCGCTTCTCCTTACTCACACTGAACACCTCTGACCTCTCTACATCATCCACAAAATCGACTTGAATAATCCTATAGCTTGCCCTCTGCTTTCCAATTCTCGTATGATGGTATGCATTTGCCAACACATCCCATCAATCCTACACCTACACATGCTCCACATACTCTCCTACAGAAAATTCAACGATCTCCCCCTTCCAGATCGTGAACTTCACCCTGATATTTACCCATACTACCAGCTGGAAGTCCACACCAGCAGTTCTACCTCAGCAGAGCTAACTCTCCCTCCTCTCCTTACATTTCCTTACCCCTCCTTGTTTCTCTGTCTGCCTTCCTTTCCACACTCCATTTTTCCTAACAACTTTAATCTCACCAATACAGCCCTCTACTTCACCTCCTTTTCTGTCCTAACAGCAACTCTTACCTAATCGATACTATGCACCAGACCTCAATCCTTGTTTCACCACTTTCCTGCCATCCTCATTGCCAATCCTTTTCCCTTTCAACAGCAAACTCCCTATCTCACGGCAGGTCCTAGCAGTTTTCGGTGGCAGGTAACTGCTTATTTCAAATATCATTGTTTTGCGATCATGTTTTAAATGTTTTTAAGTGTGCTCTGATTATGTTTCGTTCTATCTTTTATTGTTACTGTTTTTAATTACAAGAGAAAAAATTCCTATCTCTCGCATACATCTGTGCAAATCTTACGTTTTATTTTTACCATTACTCTGCCATGCAAACATAGGGGTTACACGCGTCTGGTGTGAGACGTTCCCTTGGGGGGTCCACCGAGTGCCGAACCGCACAATAACCCTGAAAGAGTGGTTCTGTGTGGGGCAGCGGAGGGCTGAGATGGACTGCGGTAGTCATCGTGGGGTTGTGGACCACTGCGGCCTCCGCGGGGACAGAGCCTCTCCGTCGTTTCTAGGCCCCCAGTTAACATAGAATACAATACATACATGCAATGCAATTGTGACTTTGCGGTGCTCGGGAACTAATGATTAACGACCAGAAATCTTGATATGATTATTAACGATATACCGGTACTGGTTTTCAGAATCGCGCAACTTTTACCCGTCCGAGCCAGGCTGCAGTCGACCGCTTCGTTCTGTTGTCCGCACCGCGGGTAGTCGAGCCCAAGTGCACCGACAACGGATTGCCCGAGCCGCGATGCGCCATCGAGGACCGCGGCTCGTCGGGTACCCGGCCGAGCCCGGGTGTCGACAAGGATCGGTGTAACCGGGAAACAGGCAGCGCTAGGAAGGCTCCACATACATGCTAAGTGCGGAATTGCTTTCTGAATCGTCTGCACTCCTCTGAGAGTGGTGAAGGTTTGATGTGCTAGGAACAGGGCTTTCTTAGCATTTATAAAGAAAAATAACGCGTAATGTAAAATGATTGGATGCAACACAAAAAAGTACTTAGTGTGACATGGAGGTGTAGCGTTTTTGTAACTTTGCTTCCTCCATTTCTGCATCTCTTCCCTTGGCTTTTGCAATTAATAATAGTCGCTCAGATATTACTGTGACAGACTTCTGCAATATCCCCCATGTGTCTGGATATCCATGAACTATGTAGCACTCGTAAAGTGCTTGTTTCCCTGCTACTGGCATAGAAAAGGAACTATAAACTTTCGCTCCAACTGTTCTCACTGATATTGTGGCTACCTTAAAATAAAAGAGTAAGTTTTTGTACTCGGGCTGTAATACCAAGCCCAACTTCGGTGGTAATTCTTCTGTACGAGCCGCGGGTGGTAGCCGGGCGGTGTCACGGTCCGCGAGGCTCCCTCCGTCGGAGATTCGAGTCCTCCGTCGGGCATGGGTGTGTGTGTTGTCCTTAGCATAAGTTAGTTTAAGTTACAGTAAGTAGTGTGGAAACTTAGGGACCGATGACCTCAGCAGTTTGGTCCCATAAGACCTTACCAAAAATTTCCAAATTTTTATATACTTTCCTTAGACCCTTTAAATACTGCTCTGGAGACGACATGTTTACCCCTGTTTGACCTCTTACAGCCTGCTGCATAGCCTCTTGTAGTTCTATTACTTTCCCTCACACTTTCCAAACACTATCTTCTACGGACTGCAACCATTATGTCATTACTATTTCCCTATCTAAGACTTCTGTTTCGGTTTGTAGTTCCCTGATACTCTTATTAACCGCCTCTTTTGTAGCTCTGTCGTACCGCATTACTTTTCCAGTCAGATGTTACAGTAGTCATGTGTTATTCAATATGTCCTTCTCTAAACTTGTAATCTGTGTAGGGTGCCAGTCACTCACGGCTTTGTTCCCTTTTGCCCACTACTTAACCTCTTTTATGGTGTTGTTCACCCTTTGAGTACCTTCCTCGTCAGCAGTGCCAAATATTGTTTTCATAAGCCGACGTCCTGTGTCGATGCCAACACTCTTCCTTCACATATGTGAAATAACCCCCAGTGCCTTGGGAGCTCGCTCCTTAATTTCTCGTATGCCCCGTGTATTCTCACACATACCCTGGCACGTCCTTTGAGTATCCCGTGCCTTTCCATTCCCTGACGGAATTTATTGAATGCTTCTTCCATTATTCTCACCTCGTTACGCATCTCCCACTGGATACCACCTATATCACCCAGAGATGTCGGGTGATCACTACGTCTTCCTTCCTGGCGAACGGCATTTCGCCTTCCAGATGCTTATTCCTTAACGTTTCCACCCCGATGAAAATCAGTACCCCGCTATGCAACGCATTTCGCCTTCCCTGCACTTAACCTACGGGCAGGAATACCTATTACTTTTCTCCCCCTTAAATTCATTGCTGCTCTGCTGCTGCTTATACTAATTACACATAATCTATACCTAACGAAAAGAGAAAAATACTAAATGACTATCTCCTAGGCCTTAATCCATACGGGTTCCTCGTTATCGTTTCGTTCACAAGCTCTTGCGATACCTTTCTCCTCACTCCCCCTTTCCGGTCCGCATCTCCTATCCAGGGAATAACTTCCGCACCCCCTTAACAGGTTTCAATTGTCCTACACGCACATTCGTCGCGGTCGTCGGCAACTGAATCTTTACATTTACTGGGACGTAGTCTCTACCGCTTGGTTTGGCCCCGTATACTACGCAAAAGAACTTCTCTGTCTTTCCCTTCGGCGTATACAAAGTTAATAGCCATCATTTTGATTTGCAGCACCTTGTGTTGGCCATTTTTGCAGTTAAAATTGTTGGATGTGCGGTCCACCAGTTATGCAAAACACCGTTTTTTCTCAGTACCCAAACATGTTTCGACACCACTGTGCCATCATCAGTGGGCTTTCGTTTTTATTCGAATTTATTTATATTAACAGATCAGGAATATATGAACTCACATACAACATTTGGCAGTCAGTGTAGATAGGACAAACACACGGAAACTTCAAAACCATATATTCAGAACATCTCAGAGGTTTAAAAAGCAACAGCTCCCATAGCACATTTGCTGACCACCTTGTAGCCCACAATCACCACCCAACCACAATTGAAACAGACTTAAGAATACTAAAACCCAGCCACAGCCTATACTGCAAACAGACCACTGAGGAAAACTTCCATATACAGAAGGCAATAGCGGAAAGAAAACAGGTCTTAAACGAATACACTACATTCTGCAAGGGCACACTATTTAACACATTAAAGGACACATTAAAGGAACTTTACAAATAAAAACAGCACAAACAGGCAAAGGCTACACACACACACACACACACACACACACACACACACACACACGCGAAAAATCAAATTCACTTAGTGTTTCTGTCCCTTATTAGAAGGATCCTTTAACCCCAACAACCATTTTAATGCCGCATGACCTGTTTTTACTCTAAAATTTTTACTGTGCGGATAACATATGGAATATGTGATTCCATAAATAAGGCTTAACATCTCTTTCTCCATTGCCGAATAATTTCTTTCTGCAGAATTTAGTTGTCTGGATGCGTGACTTACCTTATGTTCCACACCTTCTACCACTTATGACAACACACAGCCAAGTGCATGGTTAGATGCATCACATAATAAAACAAATACTCTACTAAAATCCGGACATACAAATACCGGACTCGGTGTTAAAGCTTCTTTCAGCTCATCAAATGAATGCTGGCACTCTCCTGACCTCAAAAATTTATTACCCTTTTTAACAACTGTATCAATGGTCTTGTAAAATCCGCAAATCCTTTTAAGAACTGGCGGTAATAGTTTGTGACTCCTAAGAATGACGGCAACTCCTTTACACATTGTAGTACAGGAAATTCACTTACAGTTCTAATTAATCTTGGGTCTGCCATAAGCTCATCGTCACTTAAGATGTGACCTAGGTATCCTATCTCTTCTACCACATTTTTGTGTACTCATTGTTAACTTCGCTGCTTCTAACCTTAGGAACGCTACATTTAATCGCTGCATATGCTGTTCCATATCACTCCCATGTCATCAAGATACAGTAAGCATTGTTGTGGTTTCAAACCTCTGAACCCTCCATCCATCGATCTCTGAAGCCTTGCATACGCATTTTTTAACCAGAATGGCATTCTTCTGAATTGGTAGTGCCCCCAATGTGCTGAAAAACCATGAGTTGTGTCGATACTGTGATGCAACATCTGTCTTGTGATAACCACGTTTCAAATACCTTGTTGAAAAATATTTGCATTGCCTTAAATGATCCAAGGCTTCTGTGATGTTTGACAAAGGGTAGGCGTCCATTATGGTTTTCGTATTTAAATGTGTGTTACCACAACGAAACCTATATTTTCGTGTTTCATCCAATGATTTTTTGACACGACTGCTCCTACCCTCCCTGCACTATTACTTTCTGCAGTTGTTCCATCTTTGAGCTGCTGTTCGACAAATTCCTCCACAATTAGCTGCAAGTATGTATATATTATGTATCTTTTGTGGTAGGACGATGATTTGTTTCCCATTCATATGCGGTGCTGTGTAACATGCCCAACTGGTAGCGGCGCATTTGGAGAAAATTAAATCCTTAAATTCCAAAAATAATTTTTCCATCTGTTCCATATTGCTTCCCTCTAGATGCTTCATTTTTCCTTGTAATGCAGTTTCAATGGCGTTTGGCGATTGTACATGGCTGACACTCCTTCCTCCAGAATATCCATAGTAACGAATAACAGCCCCTTTGATAATCCTTTGTACTCTCCGTTAAAATAATCTATAAAACAGATGCCTTATTTTCACATTTCATTTCTTCTATACATACAATATGTCTTTTAACTAAGCAACCCGACTGATCTAATACTTCATTGTTTTATAACGGTTCCACCACACACAAAATTCCTACTGGCAAGCTGGACTCAACACTGACCCAAACTGATTTCCCAGTATCCTTAGGTACATATTTATCCAAATGTAGTCTTAGTGTGGCCGTCCACGGTTTAATCAGTTCGTATTTGGCGTCAGAATTTCCTTGCGGCATGGCTACACAGGCAATGACTTCACCTAAGTGAAAAATTTTTCCGTCAAGTGGCACCCTATGTTGCCAAAGGTCGATTATAGCACAATGCTGATATAAGAAATCTAATCCTAGAATCATGTCGTAGCCCTCAGTCCCGTGTGGCACAATCATTACACATTGTTTAAATTTAATCGTATTGAGGCAAAAGTCTATGCCCACCGATCCTAATGGTGTGACATCCTTATTCCCCCACACCACGCAATCTGTACGGTGGTAGGTCGCGCTTCTTACGTTTCACAAGATCATTTGTGCCTACTGACACATGCGCCACTGTATCCAATAACGTCTTGCAACCCTTTCTTCTTGCTATGCCTCTTATCGCACAATCCACCTCTGCATACGATTTAGTAGGGAATGACCCTAGGTGAACCTGGGGTTCCGGTTGTCGTTTAACATCTTATTCTTCCATGGTCCCCTACTTCTGAAACTATTACTTCCACTTATTCTGTTTATATCACCCTGAGGCTGGCGACACTCCATCCTTATACGCCCCATTCGTCCACACGTCAAACATCTTATACTAGTTGCAAACACTATCCAGTGTGCAAATCCATCGAACCATGTCTGTACACCTCTTAACATTTCCGCATACAACCCTCTTAAAAAGCATCTGCTCAGCTTCTTGCAAAATTATTTCATTGACTGTACCATCCTGCCCTAATTCATAGGTAATTCCATTAATTTTGTTTATCCTACCCGCAGATTATTCCACAGTTTTCATTTTTTTCTTAGTTACTACCCCTGATTGTTCCCTATAGTGTTGGTCACTATTTCGTTTCGTATATTCCTGAATTAACGCTTCTTAATTCTTCGAATATTGTGGCTCCTTAAGAGCTCCTGTTTACCTTAAACAAGTTTTAGCTTCCCTGTTAGTCTCAATTTTGCAACAGTCAATAGTTCCTTGTCAGACCAACCTTCCATCTCAGCCAGATTTTCAAGGTTTCCCAAAAGGCCTGCACACCCTTAGTTGCCTTACCAGAAAAAGGAGCAGCTAAGCTTGCGACTGACAAATCTACAGCATGTTGTGACGATTGCTATTTTACAAACCAACACAGTTCTGTATTATTCGCTGTTAATTGTTCCTCCCTATCTAACGATATGCTTACTGCTTCTAGCTCTGACACACCTTGCATCTGTATCGAAGCCTTAACCTTGACTGCTCTCATTTTGAGAAATAACACACACAAGACAAGAAAAATAAATACATTAACTTCATTCTTACGTCTAATCATGAGCCATGTCAACTGCTGGCTTTGCGTAGCCAAATTCTCCCCAACGATTCCATGTATAACATTTTACCAGAACTGATCCCGTATATGGTGCTGAGTGGTCCTCACAGTTACGCTGTGCACATTTAACAGCCACTAACCAATCATGACTTCTACGACCTTTAAAACTGGACAAGTCTACAGGTTCTCTTCTCACAATGAGAACGCCCGGTTAGCCGTGATGTCTAACGCGCTGCTTCCTGAGCAGAAAGGCGTGCCGGTCCCGTGGAACGAATCCACCCGGCGGATTAGTGTCGAGGTCCTGTGTGCCACCCAGCCTGTGGATGGTTTTGAAGGCGGTTTTCCATCTACCTCAGCGAATGCGAGCTGGTTCCCCATATTCCGCTTCAGTTACTGTACGTCAGCGATTGCTGTGCAAACACTGCCTCCACGTACACTCCCACCATAATTACTCACCACCCAAAAATTTGGGGTTACACTCGTCTGGTATGAGACGTTCCCCCCGTGGTGGTGGTGGTGGTGGGGGGGGGGGGGGGGGCTCGACTGGGGGGCCGAAACGCACAGTAACCCCGGGTTCGGTGAAGGGCGGTGGTGGGGTGGGTGGACTGCTGTGGCCTGATGTAGGTTTGTGAATCACTGAGGGCTACGGCAGGACGAAGCCTCTCCGTCGTTTCTAATCCTCGGATTAATACACAATACACACAGTCACAATGAAATCTACTTTACAAAATACAAGACTGTCAAACGTTTTCTCCGTGACCATACTACAATCAAAATTTTCGGGCTCACCGTACTGTAAGCTGTAGGTTCAGATGTTGCTCTATGAAGGAGACATCAGTGATCTGACACCAATGTTGTCGCCCATGGGGAGTGAAAAAAATGGTTCAAACGGCTCTGAGCACTATGGTCATCAGTCCCCTAGAACTACTTAAACCTAACTAACCTAAGGACAGCACACAACACCCAGTCATCACGAGGCAGAGAAAATCCCTAACCCCGCCGTGAATCGAACCCGGGAACCCGTGCGTGGGAAGCGAGAACGCTACCGCACGACCATGACCTGCGGACCATGCAGAGTGAAATAAGGTGTCAGGACGACAGTAGCTTTGTTTAATTATCTTCTTTATTCCGACCCTCGGCCGTTTTACATCAGGAACATCTTTGTGGAAGCGTCCAGTTGCCTCTCATGAAAAACAATAGACGTCCGGCACTGCTGACAGCGCAAAGAGTCCGGCTGAGCATGGTGTCACTGGAATGCCGCAGTCAGCGACATGTCCGGCTGCGACCATGATAACAGTGTGGTAGCACTGCTGGCGATACTGTAGAGGCGGCCATGACCTCCTTCCAGCAAGTGAGTGGCTCTCTGCTCCAGCGGCGGCTGGACTCGTGACACTGGACAGCCTGCCCATCCTGTGGTCAGAAAATGGACCCCATACTGCATTCTGGGATGTTGCTCTGGGTGCCACAGCCTCGTGGTGCAGGCTGTGACACTGAGGTGAGAATATTTTAGTAATCGCCCACAAGCTCCTCAAATAGTGGTATTAAGTAGGCGAGTGAAGTCAGCTGTGATTACACAAAGTAAAATTTCTTAACACAATGAGAGAGATTATAGTATCTGAAATAAAGGAAAATGTAACGTGTGAGTAAGAGGGTTAATTTACAACACGGCCTGGATGGGATTATGAGTAGTATCTGCAGTTAGAAATGGCAATTAAGGGAAAAATGTCTGGTCATAAGTTTTTTAATTTTCATAATTTCAAGATAGTTCATCTTCCTTCCTTCATGGATGTGATGCAGTACTTCACGTTTCACCTTGTTAACTATGGCCTTCTTTAAGCAAATGGCCTGCAAAAGTAGAATCTCCTTTTCTAAGTTTCCAACTTCTGTGGTGTTCCGTATACATGGAAGAATCCTTGAGATACTAGAAAGTATCAGCTAGATTATATAATGGTAAGACAGAGATTTAGGAACCAGGTTTTAAATTGTAAGACATTTCCAGGGGCAGATGTGGACTCTGACCGCAATCTATTGGTTGTGAACTGTAGATTAAAACTGAAGAAACTGCAAAAAGGTGGTAATTCAAGAAGATGGGACCTGGATAAACTGAGTAAACCAGAGGTTGTACAGAGTTTCAGGGAGAGCGTAAGGGAACAATTGACAGGAATGGGGGAAAGAAATACAGTAGAAGAAGAATGGGTAGCTTTGAGGGATGAAGTAGTGAAATCAGCAGAGGATCAAGTAAGTAAAAAGACGAGAGCTAGTAGAAATCCTTGGGCAACAGAAGAAATATTGAATTTAATTAATGAAAGGAGAAAATATAAAAATGCAGTAAATGAAGCAGCCAAAAAGGAATACAAACGTCTCGAAAATCAGATCGACAGTTAAGTGCAAAATGGCTAAGCATGGATGGCTACAGGGCAAATGTAAGGATGTAGCGGCTTATCTCACTAGCGGTAAGATAGATACTGCCTACAGGAAAATTAAAGAGACGTTTGGAGAAAAGAGAACCACTTATATGAATATCAAGAGTTCAGATGGAATCCCAGTTCTAAGCAAAGAAGGGAAAGCAGAAAGGTGGAAGGAGTATATAGAGGGTCTATACAAGGGCGATGTACTTGAAAACAGTATTATGGAAATGGAAGAGGATGTACATGAAGATGAAATGGGAGATATGATGCTGCGTGAAGAGTTTGACAGAACACTGAAAGATCTAAGTGGAAACAAGGAACCAGGAGTAGACAACATTACATTAGAACTACTGAGAGCCTTGGGAGAGCCAGTCCTGACAAAACTCTACCATCTGGTGAGCAAGATGTATGAGACAGGCGAAAAACTCTCAGACTTCATGAAGAATATACTAATTCAAATCCCAAAGAAAGCAGGTGTTGACAGATGTGAAAAATACCGAACTATCAGTTTAACAAGTCACGGCTGCAAAATACTAACGCTAATTCTTTACAGACGAATGGAAAAACTAGTAGAAGCCGACCTCGGGGAAGATCAGTTTGGATTCCGTAGAAATATTGGAACACGCGAGGAAATACTGACCCTACGACTTATCTTAGAAGCTAGATTAAGGAAAGGCAAACCTACGGTCTAGCATTTGTAAACATAGAGAAAGCTTTTGACAATGTTGACTGGAATACTCTCTTTCAAATTCTGAAGGTGGCAGAAAGCAGATGGCAGTTACAAGAGTCAAAGGACATGAAAGGGAAACAGTAGTTGGGAAGGGAGTGAGACAGGGTTGAAGCCTCTCATCGATGTTATTCAATCTGTATATTAAGCAAGCAGTGAAGGAAACAAAAGAAAAATTCGGCGTAAGTATTGAAATCCATGGAGAAGAAATAAAAACTCTGAGATTCGTCGATGACATTGTAATTCTGTCAGAGACAGCAAACGACTTGGAAGAGCAGTTAAACGGAATGGATAGTGTCTTGAAAGGAGGATATAAGATGAACATTAACAAAAGCAAAACGAGGCTCAAGAAAATAGTCGAATTAAATCGGGTGATGCTCAGGTAATTAGATTAGGAGATGAGACACTTAAAGTAGTAAATGAGTTTTGCTGTTTGGGGAGCAAAATAACTTATGATGGTCGAAGTAGCAAGGATATAAAATGTAGACTGGCAATGGCAAGAAAAGCGTTTCTAAAGAAGAGAAATTTGTTAACATCGAGTATAGATTTAAGTGGCAGGAAGTCGTTTCTGAAAGTATTTGTATGAAGTGTAGCCATGTATGGAAGTGAAACATGGACGATAAATAGTTTGGACAAGAAGAGAATTGATGCTTTCGAAATGTGGTGCTACAGAAGAATGCTGAAGATTAGATGGGTAGATCACATAACTAATGAGGAGGTATTGAATAGAATTGGGGAGAAGAGGAGTTTCTGGCACAATTTTACTAGAAGAAGGGATCGGTCGGTAGGACATGTTCTGAGGCATCAAGGGATCACCAATTTAGTATTGGAGGGCAGCGTGGAGAGTAAAAATCGTAGAGGGAGTCCAAGAGATGAATACCCTAAGCAGATTCAGAGGGATGTAGGTTGCAGTAGGTACTGGGAGATGAAGAAACTTGCACAGGATAGAGTAGCATGGAGAGCTGCGTCAAACCAGTCTCAGGACTGGAGAACACAACAACAACAACGGTACATATTGCCCAGCTTGACTGACCTTTATAGAATTCAAAATTGTTAAGGCTTTCGTGGCCACTTGTTGACAAACTGCCTATTGGCTTCTGTCTCGGGTTCTTCGGCCGACGTTCATCTAATGATTTTTCTCACGTTTCGCCAGCACGAGTGGCTGGCATTGTCAAAGCTTCACCCTCCATTGCCAGTGGTGAACTGGAGCCGAGCTCGCGGCCGCAGACTATATGTACCTGGCGCGCCAACGTCCGAAGGCTTCTCCGCGGTCATTTCCGGTGCGGTTCTCCTCTTGCTACCTGCGACGATCGTTCGCTGCAGTACGGGAAGCCAGGATCCGTTTACCTTAAGGTATTACTCTTTCTTATTCAAACTGTTCGCGTGCTTTTGTATTTCCACAGTTTCTCTGAACAAGCACGTGTGATGGTGCTTCTCTACAGCCAGAACTTCCGTGTCGGCGAATTTTGTTACGTGGTCGGTCTCATTCACTGCGTGCTCTGCCATGGCCGATTTCTCCACCTGCCCCAACCTGCAATGTCGCTTATGCTCGTTGATACTAGAGCAGGACGAATATGTGAGCCGCAACACCTCAAACGAGAAATGCAACACCTCGAAACTGTCCTGAGGAGCAATGGGTACTCCACAAATTATATTAGAAGTGTAACAGAGCCAAACACTCGGCGAAGTAAGGAACCAGAAAAAGAAATGTCGGGTACGGCCGTTCTGCCATATATTCCCAGAGTGACGGACTGAATCGGCCGTATATTGCGCAAAGACGATTTTCAAACCAACAAGGAAGATCAAAGAGTGTCTTAGATCGGCGAAGGGGAAAAGAGACCCACTTGCAATGTCGGGAATATATCGTATACCATGCACATGCGGAAAAGTTTATGTCGGAATGACTGGACGATCAATTAACACCAGGATCAAAGAGCATAAGCGACATTGCAGGTTAGGGCAGGTGGAGAAATAGGCCGTGGCAGAGCACGCACTGAATGAGACCGACCACGTAATAAAATTCGCCGACACGGAAGTTCTGGCTGTAGAGAAGCACAACAGTCCTAGGTTGCATCAACTTACAGAAAAGAAGATTCCTTGGGAATGGGATGAGGCGGCCGAATACGAATGGAAAGCATTAAAATTCGCATTATTACAAGCACCCATCCTCTCACACCCTAATTTAGCAGAAGGGCTTTGCATATTCACGGACAGTTCATACTCAGGTCTGGGTGTCATGGTGTTCCAAGACTATGTACATGAAAGAAACAGGATGTGGAAGACAATTGCGTTTGGTAGCAGAGTACTAGCCAAGAGTGAGAGGAATTACTCAGTAACCGAGTTAGAGGCGCTGGCTATTGTATGGGCGTTTGAAAAATTCAGATACCTTCTGTTTGGTCGCAAGACGAGGGTCTACACTGACCACAAGGCACTCGAGTTCCTGATGACTGCAAAGCTTAATCACAGGCGGCTCATTAGGTGGGCATCATATCTGTAGCAATACAATTTTTCGATAGAATATATCCCCGGCAGTCAGAACATTATTGCAGACGCCTTATCACGGTCACCGATCGGATTTGAGCACAACATGGAAGAAGATCTGGAGGAAAATCATTACTGCCTTTTCTATATGCAGAAAGTAGCCTTTGAAAATTTTATTACCTGTAGTATGCAGGACATCAAGAAGGAGCAAGACAAGGACCCTGCCCTAGTGTTATTGAAACAGAAATGGATAGACAGAAGACACGCCACCATCAGGCAGTTCTACCTCTTGCGGAAAGGCATAATTTTCCACCGAAATTATGCCAATGACACTGAATGGGGGATATGCATCCCTGAACGCCTAATAAACAAGGTTATATGGCATACTCACCTCAGCTATCGACACTTCGGACCACGCAAGTGCAATCTCAAACTAAGGACCATGTGTTACTTTCGAAACATGGAGCGTCGAATTCGGAGGATACTGTCGGTGTGTAAAGACTGCCAAAAGGCTAAGCACAACACTGTGAGCATGCAGGCACCATTGTACCCAATCGTACCGACTAAATTAAGACAATTAGCGGCAACAGATTTGATGGGGCCTTTGCCAAGAACAAGAAGAGGATATACTTACGTATTAGTGTTTGTTGAACTAACGTCCAAATACGTTACCTTTACGCCACTGAAGAGGGCGACAGGACGAACTGTATCACGAGCCCTAATCCGGGATTTCCTACCACAGGTTGGTCATGTGAGTAGAATTATTTCTGATAACGGGCCACAGTTTAAGTCAAAAACATGGAGGGAGACGTTGCGTCGATGTAAAATGGATCCTATTTTTATATCTTCACACCATCCGAGCTCGAATGCTGCAGAATGGGTTATTAAGGAACTCGGAAACTTGTGCCGATTGTACTGTAACAAACAGCACATGACATGGGACGTTTTCCTTAAAGACTTCCAGGAGGTGATCAATGAGGCACCCCATGGGATAACAAAATTGGAACCCATTACAGTACTGAAAAACCGGATTCCTAAGGACTTGATAACCGAAGTCGTAAACTTCCCACCAAGGGCGCGAACGCAGCACCGAGCCATAGTGGATTTGGCTCTCAAGAGGATACGGGCTGCAGCAGAGGCCAGGAAGAGACGTGCCGACAGGGGAGCTCGTCTACGACACTTCCAAATTGGACAAAGGGTACTCGTGAAGTCTTTCCGACTCTCTAACAAACAAAAAATGAAATGCCAAAAATTCTATTCTGTTTACAACGGCCCGTACCGTATAAGGAGAGCAGCTCACCACAATGCTTATGAATTGGAGACGCTGAAAGGAAAGAAGTCCGTAGGACTCCACCACATCTCTCACATAAAGGAGTTCGTGGAATACTAGTAGTGTAAATGGTGTACATAGTAGAATGGGCAAATACATGAACCTTGCTGTAGTAGTATTGTAAGTGTTGTGCATAGTAGAATAGGCAAATATATGAACCTTTCTTCGGGGAACAATAATCGTTGCATTAATAGATTAAGATTGCTAAAGTATTAACACGCTGCGTTGTCTCGCATAAGAATTTACTGCTGCTATCCTTTTTTGTTTAAGTTCGCGACTTCCAATGTAGATGGAGTAGGAGACACTACCTTTCCATGAGCAATGTTTTTGTCCTTTCCTGTCTGGTGTCCATGTTGAGGGATAATGATGAGTGAGGAGATGTCGCACAAACGGACGCATACAAGAACGTGCTCTTAGAAGCGTTCTAAGTCGTAATACGCTCCATAGCGGCCACAACCAGTTCGTGAGACGTTCATACCAATGCTTGCAGGCACGCGTCAGAGCACTGCAAGATTGTGGTATATTGCGTAATTTCGAGCATGAATATGGGCAGTATAGTTTTTACCGTGATGCGCCAACGTCGTTGTCTTGTAAGTCGGTGTGAACTTGTGAGCGTTTGGCTCCAATGGTGCCCTAGACGGTAGAAATGCGGGCATAAAGCCTACCATGCCAATGTGCTGGTTGGGGATTTAGCGTGCTGCTTGTGACTGTCACAGATGAATAACCAAGGAATTATACTTGGAGATTGGTGAAATACTGTGTAGCTGGTGTGTGGTGGGCGACGGAATCCTCAACAGGAACCAGGCTTGGTCATATTACATTGTCTCTGGAAAGGGGCGCTTTGATCGCGAAAACCGCATCACATAGAAAAAGAAGTTGCAACTATAAATTTATTGTCTTGTATAGCCATGGCTAACACAGGCTCTGCAGTTTCAGTGAGGCGTAGTGAGAACTCAGAGGCCATGTCGTACGGCGCGCACATCACTGTCCTCAATAGCTGCGAGCAGCGAGACATCTCAGCGTAACAGAAATTATGTAAGAGGGTTGTATAAGGTAAAAAAAAATAAAAAATAAAAAAATAAAAGAGAGAGAGAGAGAGAGTACCATATACTAGGATAAGTTAAACTTTAGGATTTAACAATAACTAGATCCTTAATATTGTGGTGGTTTCCTACCACAAGTGTTTGGCGTGCGCCTGTTGTGATGCTATTTTTCAGGTCAACAAACCACAGACCTGAGATGGAGGGACGACGGGCGAGCGAAAGTAGAATAGTTGCATGCTCTTTATAGCACAGTAAAACTTCGACCTGCATAACAACATAATTTAATCAAAAGACTTAGAATGTAGGTCGTTGGCAAATGGTAGTTAATTCTTGAGCATATCTACTGTCAATCTATGTAATTAATAGTAATATTAGTGTGGGCCCACACATTTAGTTGTTCATCCAGTATAGCGTCACACACCAAGTACAGTAGTGAGATTGGTCTCTACACAAATATCAAGATAGATTATTTCCATGTCTAGATTAGATACACCAAGATTTTGTTATAATGATAGCCGTAGATTGATAACTATAAAATTAAAATAAGAGTGTCTGAAATGACAGACCATCAATGTATCGTTATGTACATTTATTATAACATAGGTCATGGGAAAAAGTTAGGCATAAGATTTTTGTCAGAACTGTGCAGATGATGGGAATCGTGGCAATGCAGAGGCCAGGCGGAGCAAAAACAAGAGGTCATCGGCTACCTGCAAGAAGGGGAGCATCAGCGCACCACCTGACGAGAAGGGCGCGGGAGCGTCTGGTCCTACAAGCTGTCAGTCACCGGGCCGTATACCTGAGGGATTCGGCGGCAGGCAGCCCTCGCCGGGCCACAAGCGAAAGTGTGGCTGGCCGTTGACACTGACACGCGATCAACACGCAACAGCCAGCTAGCTCTCCGAACGCGGCAGCCGTATGGAGGGATTCCCTGCGGCAGACCACGTTGTCGTGAGTACATGAAGATCACATAAGGTGTGCCTCATGTGCCTCAGGACAGAAAGGGACGCTATATACTCACCTGTTTGAGTTTTTACAACTCACTAGCATTGGTCGATCTGCATACACAAAGCAGTATCGTGCCACAAACTCTAACAAATGAATTGTCTCATTTCTAACTTCTCATCTCACGTAGAGAGCAGTTGTAGCAATCGTCGCTCCTAGTTCTATCCTGTCTGGATGACCTCACACACTTGTGGAGTCACTCCACGTGCCATCATCCCACGTCGAACTGCAATATTGGGAAATGTAAAGTACTGTCCAGGGAGAGAAAAAATCTGGACTAGTGATGTATCCCAACTAGTAGACCTCAGAGACAATTAATCGACGTGAGGAGAGCATATCACTATGTCTTCCTACTGTACTGCCGTGATCATATGCGTGGGTCTTGCTGCAATCTCAACAGCGTACTGCAGATGCTTCAGCACACCCTATTGCTGTTGCAACAACGTAGCCCTATGTGATGTCAGTACTGTGGCCCCATCCCAAAAGACCCCCTCCGATGCTCAAGACATGGAACCACGTGCATCAATGCATATGACTCAACATACCAACCCCCTCAGAGAAACTAACGAATTTGTGTAGTGCTTCGAATATTTCCAGCAATGTGATTTAGTGCCTCATTCTCAGCACAGTCGTGAACATTGTGCAATGTGCAAGCACAACTTGACACCACATGAACCTTGTTTTTTTTTCTTAAATTTCTTTCTCTAGTGTTGTTTTTGTAATGTATGTTATACCTTGTATGTGTTTGTGAATTTGCACTGTAATTCTTATGTAAGTGATAGAGTAGGGCGCACAAATTACAAATTACTGTATTGTTCTCTACACCATGTTTTTTTTGTATTCTGAACTTTTTTGTTGTGTGTATGCAAACAGTGTGCCTGAAGTCCCCATAAACTGAAGCAGATACCACCACCGTCATTGTGAATGGACCATCAGTTCAGGGAACATTTTGTAAAGGTTATTCTCGCTACAGGGAGACAGAATGAATTGGAGGTTGTAATTAGATTCTGAAAGCTCACAAAGAGATTGTTAACTTAAATATTATCGTGTGTGATTGAGTTCAGGTTAGTGTAATGATTGAAATTGTTGTAACATCTTGGGCATTTAATAGCAGAGCACTCCAACTCTGATTTAAAGAATAAACTGCCCCATATTTGGCTCACGTGCCCGGGCCATATTTAGAGCGTGAATGTCTGTGTGAATCGGTGTTTGGAAGGGGCTCCCTGGGTATGGATGTGTGATGTGAGTGTTAGAGTTCCATATTAAGAAGGTGAAGTTGGCTACATCATAAATAATCCTCTCTCTATGAGCTGCAATTTTCAGTTGCAGTGATTCTTTTTATAGAGTGTGGCATGTGGAGTTAGTTTGCAAGATCGTTCTTGGGCGATTGACTCACTACCTTGCTCCTAAGTGAGCCAACCGCTCACCAATTACAATCTGAAATGGTGTAGGGGCTATGAGAGGGGGAAGAAGCCCCCTCTCATATTTCTATCTTACGATTTTCCTCTCTAATTGCATGCGGTGGAAAGTTGCTATTCCTTCACACGCAGACTTCCCACACAGCGTCTCTTGTCACCCGGGTGGTCAAGTGACAGTTGGGGTCTGCTGATCTTGAAAGGGGCAAGCCGACGGGTGTGAGGGAGTCGAGTGAATGCTTTCCAGATGCTGACATTGTAGAATAGCGGCGGAGACACGCTCGCAGGGGCCTGAAGTAGCAGATGGGCTAGAGGTTCCGTTACTTCGCAGAAACTTAGCGAAAACACTTTCTGGCGGGTTACCAGCGAGGCGTGGAAATGACTTGTATACCCAGGCAGTTTTGGCGGGCAAATTCCCGCACTTTCTGCAAAATCGTAACTGTGATTGGCTTGCTCAGGGCATAGCTCCGTGACGTAGCAAAATCGGCGCAGAAATTGGCGCCAAGAATCTCCATTGGTGGAATGGAAGTGCTCTGGCAATAGAGTGGAATTTTCCACCGGTTTTCGAGTTGCTGATTGGAACGGTTAACCACGGCCACTGTCGTGGTGGTGGGAATGTTCTGTGTTCGGTTTGTACGGGTGTTCTTGTGGGGAGTCGGCTCTCGCCTTTCGGTCGGAGTAGATTACAAGACTGGGCTCTCGCTGCTCTGGTCAGCCTGCCTTCCGTTGGCTTTCTAATATACTTTTATGTAATTGTAACTGTTTGATGAAGTTGCTGAAGTTCCGACTTCAATGTAACTTTCCGAGTATAGTTGGCAATTGAGCGTTCTGCGAACAAGAGGCCTATGTTGTCTGTCTTGAGCAGTTTTGGCTAACGTTCACTGTATCGGAGTTACTGTGTGACTTCGCTTGTTAAAATCAATCACTGTACCATCAGTGGTTGTGTGGCGAGCCTTCTTCGTCTCCCTCAGAGGCGCATTTGTATTGCTAGGAAGTCTTTAGTCTGGAACAACCAGGCCAGGATAATTTGTTTCGGGCTATGCTCGCGACATTATCATCACCACGATGGGACGTCGAAGCAACCAGCCATTGCTCCTGGTATGCCAGATCGTGTCCGTGCAGTTAAGAATACAGCTTGGTAATGTACGTCCGCAGCACCAGCAAAGCAGGCAATTTTGCTAGGTGATAATCCGAGCTCAGCAGAGCACGCCTGTTTGTCTTTTCTAACTTTGATCTGTCTTGGGTGTTCATTGTCTGAGTTCTCACTAATGTAGCAGCAATTAATGCTCTTAAGACTTGAGTTGCAAGGAATTGGCTCCACATACCACTTCGTCATAAATGTCACAATCTAGTTTAGGGACAACTTCACCTTCACAGCATTTATTTGAGTATCCACTTTGAGCCAATTTGATGTATTGTAAATGTTTCATGTGTTTTTGTTTATTATTTTGAGTTATAATAAATCATATTGTTATTTTGGACAGAACTTTCATTCTGTTAATTGGTAGAGCAACCCTATCATTTCTCACTACGTTAATGAAACTTTCCTTTATTTAACTTATTTATCAAATGAAATTATTGCAGGTGCCAAACTCTTTTCTACTCCACTTGCAGGGTCGATTACAGTCAGTTCGCGTTTCTTTTTAATCCATGTGTAACAGCAAAAGTCGGACTTAGAATAGGGGGGGCTTAGAGCATCATTTGCATATGTAGATTCTAGAGGCATTTAGTGTTAAATACACTGCTAGCCCAGGCACCTCGCAAGGTTTTCTTCGTGAGCGAATACATACAACACGGAGAGACTTGGCAAGAACGGATCAGGAACTTCTGGACATTTTCTACCAAATAAGTAGCAGAATGCATCGAGACGACTGGGACAAGATCGACAGCATCACTCACAGGAGCATGCAGAACTAACTCGAGCGCTGCACCGAGTGACAGAAGAAAAAGTTTGAAAGATGCTGGACTCAGACAGACAAGGCGATTCCCGACATGTCACACACAGTAGTCAACCTCACTGAACGACAATTGACCGAAGAGGAAGTGTCTGTTCTTCAAAAAGGAGGGAATTTCGCTATCATCCCGAGAACTATACCTATGGAGGACATCATTGCCAACACCAAAGCAGCCATTCGGACCCTTCCTTGTGAATGGGCAGAGGAAATATACACTGAAACAGCCAGGATACTGCGCCGAGCAAAACCACCAGCTTGCAACCTGAAGAAAGAAGAGGTACAAGCCATTAAGAATCTCAACGCCGACAAGAGTATATTGGTACTACCTACCGATAAGGGGAATGCGAGCGTCGTAATGAAGACCGAAGATTATGAGCAAAATATCCGAGACCTATTAGATTCGACGATGTACCGAAAACCAAGCGCAGATCCGACGCAGCGTATCACACGGAATACTAATCGATTAATCAAGGCGTCTTCTCTGCCGGCGGACATTCAGAGAAACCTGCGCAACACAGAAGCCCTACCACCTCGGCTGTATGGATTACCCAAGATCCATAAGAACAACGTTCCACTGAGACCGATCGTTAGCGCTCCTGGTTCACCGACATATAAACTGGCAAAACACTTGGCCTCTCTGCTCCAGCCACACGTGGGGAAGACCGGCACATACATTAAGGACTCAGGACATTTCATTGAGAAGCTGAAGAAACTGAAACTTGCACCAAACGACATCCTGGTCAGTTTTGATGTTGTTTCGTTATTTACGAAAGTGCCACTCAGTGACGCTCTGGAGCACATCGGTTCCATTTTCCCGCAAGACATCATTAAGCTCTTCCATGCATGTCTCACCACGAGCAGTTTCACGTGGAATGGCGATTTCTACGAACAGGTGGAAGGCGTCGCCATGGGTAGTCCTCTCAGTCCAGTGGTGGCCAACTTCTTCATGGAACAATTCGAAGCACAGGCACTGGACTCGGCGACTTGCAAACCTAAGGTGTGGTACAGGTACGTCGATGATACCTTCGTGGTGTGGAGCCATGGTGAAGAACAGCTCGATGACCTCCTAAGACACTTGAACAGCCTCCATGCCAACATAACATTTACCATGGAAGTAGAAAAGGACAAGAAACTGCCATTTCTAGATGTGCTGGTCACAAGGGACGGCGAAAACCTGGGATACAGCGTGTATCGAAAACCGACACACACGGACCGATACCTGCACAAACTGTCAAACCATCACCCGAGCCAAAAAAGAGGCGTGATTAGTACGCTCGTAACGAGAGCAGGACGAATATGTGAGCCGCAACACCTCAAACGAGAAATGCAACACCTCGAAACTGTCCTGAGGAGCAATGGGTACTCCACAAATTGTATTAGAAGTGTAACAGAGCCAAACACTCGGCGAAGTAAGGAACCGGAAAAAGAAATGTCGGGTACGGCCTTTCTGCCATACATTCCCAGAGTGACGGACAGAATCAGCCGTATATTGCGCAAAGACGATTTTCAAACCGACAAGGAAGATCAAAGAGTGTCTTAGATCGGCGAAGGAGAAAAGAGACCCACATGCAATGTCGGGAATATATCGTATACCATACACATGCGGAAAAGTTTATGTCGGAATGACTGGACGATCAATTAACACCAGGATCAAAGAGCATAAGCGACATTGCAGGTTGGGGCAGGTGGAGAAATAGGCCGTGGCAGAGCACGCACTGAATGAGACCGACCACGTAATAAAATTCGCCGACACGGAAGTTCTGGCTGTAGAGAAGCACTATCACACGTGCTTGTTCAGAGAAGCTGTAGAAATACAAAAGCACGCGAACAGTTTGAACAAGAAAGAGGAAGGCCTTAAGGTAAACGAACCCTGGCTTCCCGTACTGCAGCGAACGACCGTCGCAGGTAGCAAGAGGAGAACCGCACCGGAAATGACCGCGGAGAAGCCCTCGGACGTTGGCGCGCCAGGTACATACAGTCTGCGGCCGCGAGCTCGGCTCCAGTTCACCACCGGCAATGGAGGGTGAAGCTTTGACAATGCCAGCCACTCGTGCTGGCGAAACGTCAGAAAAATCATTAGATGAACTTCGGCCGAAGAACCCGAGACAGAATCCAATAGGCAGTTTGTTTATAGAATTCACCACAATTACAAGTAGTTTTATATATTCTACTCTTTCCCAAAGCTGGAGTGCTATCTTTATCATTGGGTAACAGATGTCCAACAGTACTGTGCACATAAAATGATGTTTTTACATTCCTGGATTTAAGCTTTCTGTCTACATCCAGTGAGACCCCCTAAATACAGAACTGTGCACCATTTGTTCCGTTCCTCAGGCAGCCGGTGAAGAACATGGTAATGGAGAGCGTGAAATTGTTGATTCTGCTTTATGTACGTCATGGAGTCCACTAAGGTAAGATGATAGCCGTTGTTTGATGCTGTTTGTTTGACTGCACTTAATTCAAATTGTAAGTTGTCTTCATTCAAGTCGTGTGTATTAAACGATGTGTCATTGAGTGAAAGGCAGCACGTTTGTGGGTCACTGAGTGTTGAGAGTTGGTCAGTATAACCATTTCTGTTGTGGTATGTGTCCTATAAATCTTGAAAGTACGAATGCTATCACTATCTACGGTTAGATCTAAATAATTTATGCAGTTGCTCCTAAACTCCATTGTGAATTTTATACTGTTGTGTTTCGAATTTAGTTGCTTGAGGAATTTTTGAAGTTGCCGTGGGGTGCTTGTCCATAAGCATAACACATCATCAACATTCCTAAACCAGTTTCCAGCCTTGGAAGAGAATGAATTATTTTCCAAAAACTCTGTTTCAGAATGTTCCATGAAGATTTTAGGAAGGACTGGACTCAGATTGGGTTCCATAACTAGACCATCCAACTGTTTGTATTGCCATTGAAAAACAAATAATTTAGTGTTAGACAACTTTGTGTAGCTTCCTTATGTCATCCGTGACAACCGGGCTAACCCCCTGATTTAACTTGTAAGTCTGTAAGAACGTTTGACACTCCTGAACAGGTATATTAGTGAGTAAGTTGCTAACATCAAAAGGAAACTTGGCACTATGAGGGACTTGCATGTCTTTTAACTTGTTCACTAAGTCATCTGAATTAAGGATACCATGACTACGTTTAAACTTGGTTTTGATCTTGATCAAGTCATTTAACTCTCTGGCTAATTTGTAACATGGAGCTGAGAAGAAAAACACCATAGGATGAATTGGGATATTATGTTTATGGAGTTTCTATTGTTCCATCAGCTAAAGAACAACAAGTATTAAACAATTTCAAGAAGAAAATGAATGAGAATAACGTTATAGTAGCTCGATCAGACAAAGAAAACGCTGTTGTCTTAATGAACAAAGGTGGGTATGTTAACAAAGCGGAAGATTTCCTAAATGCCACCAACTTAAACCAGATACAGGAAGACCCCATGCAATCCTATAATGATAACATTGAAAGTGTTATCAAACTATGTAAAGTATAATATTAGGCTGTGACGCCTACTTCCTCACCAACTTGAATCGTGAAGCTCCCGTATTTATGGCCTGCCCAAACTGCATGAAGATAACATCCTAATCCGTCCTGTGGTTTCGTCATTCTCAGCTCCATCACCTCTTCTTCTGAACAAATGCTCGTCGCTCTTAAGGTATGCATTTTAGAGCCCATGTTTACTACACAATTTTTGCTTGGTTTAGTCAGCACTACCTCCACCCAAAGTATGAAAAGCAAAAAGATTGGAGCAAAGAGGTTTGTTTTACAGTATCGAAGATGAAGAAGTTCGCATAGCCCGTAAGGGATACATTTTAGAGGCCATTTTTACTAGACTTTTTGTGTCGAATTATCGTTCCTTTCATGTCCCTGGATAGTGACCATTCCTCCTGAGACACCCTGAAAGTCCGTAGTTCGATGTAAACATGCCTTGGTCATAGACAGCAATATGGGTTGAGTATTTAGTTCTACATCGTGGATAATACAGCGGAAGTCGAATGTGACGTTCAGTTTCCCTTAAGTGGGTTGCTACAGGCCTGTCATATTCGCCGGTGTAGATTTCTCCACACTACCATTCCACCTCGTAGACACCTGAAGTGTGCAGAGAATCTATTTCTCGTAGGTGGAGCCTAGCAAATCCTAGATCTTGGAGGTGCTGTAGAAGATAGGGACACCAATCCTAGGTAATTGTTTACTCATTCTGTCAGTGACATTCTCCACTTATGGAAAGCAAGTTGCTGGCTGCAGTTTTTCGACTTCCTGTCAGCAACATGCGTACGGTAGACCGAGCGCTACATTCGACTATGGCAGCACAACAAATCTGCCATGACCGAACACCCGAAAGGCTGCAGCAAGTCAATAAAATTATACGAAATCTGTGTACTTGTCAAAACAGCCAGTGGTGGTGAAATGCAGGATCAGAGGGGCTACTGAAAAATTAAAACACCCGAATAACATGAATAAAGAGGATGGACTTAAGCCTGCACCAAACTGGATGCCAGTCTTCAGAGTCCAACAGGCCGCACTAACAACAGAAGAAGCGAGCGTTAACGGCGAGTAATTGGCGCCAAGCGGGCAACGTCCAGCATGTGGGAAACAAGAACCCACACCCCACTCCCCGATGACTACCAATCTCAGCACACACGGTAAGGCGCAATAGACAACAGCATACGCCTCCAGCACAGTAACCTATTACAGTAAATTCTTCCATTCTTTCTGCTGCACGAGTCCATTTGTATCAACGGTTATTAAAATTAAGAAGCCATTTCATGTTCAGTAGAGCAGTCATGATCAAATATAAGTTACTCCGGACACCAAAATACACTAGTACACCCAAACGAGAACCACTATAACCGTGTCCAAAATGTTAGTTCCATCACTAATATTTATTAGCAGTATTATATCCAGAGCCGGCCGTTGTGACCGAGCGGTTCTAGGAACTTCAGTCTGGAACGGCGCGACCGCTACGGTCGCAGGTTCGAATCCTGCCTCGGGCATGGATGTGTATGATGTCCTTAGAATAGTTAGGTTTAAGTAGTTCTAAGTTCAAGGGGACTGATGACCTCAGACGTTAAGTCCCATAGTGCTCAGAGCCATTTGAACCATTTTTTTCTGATGGGACTTAACTGCTAAGGTCATCAGTCCCTAAGCTTACACACTACTTAGCCTAAATTATCCTAAGGACAAACACACACACTCATTTTCTGTTGACATTTTTCCGATAGGTGGATGCCAGTGAGCTGCAATATTATGAACTGTTTTGCATAGTCAACCTTAGTGTCCTGTGAAATTTGTCACTTTCAGAGCTCTAAACTGGCTCCAAGCACTATGGGACTCAACATCTGAGGTCATCAGTCTCCTAGAACTGGAAACTACTTAAACCTAACTAACCTAAGGATATCATACACATCCATGCCTGAGGCAGGATTCGAACCTGCGATTGTAGCAGCAGCGCGGTTACGTACTGAAGCGTCTAGAGCCGCTCGGTCACAGCGGCCGGCTCAGAGCTCTATGTAACTGCACTGACGTGCGTATAATCGAAACACTAATTCACGTCATGCAACTCAGAGCTTATTCAGAGTTTGTCCTAAGACACTTTCCATTATTTCATATGACTTTGGTTGTATAGCAGAATTCCACAGAGCGTTACATTTTGGTGGCGGTTTGGGATGCATTTGGATTAATGCTGTTTGATTATGTAAGTCACTGCCGACCTATGGCTCCTTAGTTTGTTCACTCATTTTGTAGTTTTACAAATATGAGAGAAATGCGTCATTATATCAAGGAGCGCCCCATATTCATACATATATGATGTTGTGTCGTGGCTTGGACCGGGCGAGTGATTCTCTACCAGTGACGGATGTAGATGTAACAGAAGGAGTCAGCCCATTAGATAAACCTGCCATTTATTGTTGGACCTTATTTTCTCTCGACATATATAATGTTCAAATAACTTACGTGAATGCAACCGGGTGATGTCGTCGACAACCGCCGATAATTCGACAAGAGCACACCCTGACATTTTCAAGGCAAAACTGCAGCACGTAAGTGCTGTGCAAGCGAATTTAAAAACTCTGTTTTCAGAGACAATTCGTAAAGGTAACGCAAACACTTAACACACACACACACACACACACACACACACACACACACACACACACGCACGCACACACACGCTCGTGCTCGCACGCGCACACACATACACAGTGTAAACACCACAAACCAAAAGTGACCAGCGACAGAAATTATTGATAATGAAACTAATAATCAGCGATTTATGTAGCATTATCTTTGTCCCTATGTTTCTTGACAAGTGAGAGAGCAGGATTCCATGCAGAATCTAAACAAAAACCAGCAACTCTATTCATAAAGCTACTTGCTAATTTAATTTCAATAACTTCCTTAATAACAGTATCCTAGTAGCTCGAAGTGCATCCCAGAATCTTCGTGTCGTTATATTCCCTAGGATGGCCGATGCCACGACAATGATCTGCAATGGTGGATTGGCTCGGCTATTGTCAGCGTGTGTGTTGCTTATGCTCGGTACACTGGATTTCGGCGCACACGCACGGTGTTGCTTCGGAATGGCTTTTCAACGGGTGGACCAGTACCTATCAACACAAAACGTAGGGGAAGGACTGCAAGAAGCCTGTCGACGTAGGCGGACTGAATTACCTGCATCGAAACTAGAAACGCGTACTTTCAATCCGAACTGTAACCAGACGTATGTGTAGGAGAACAGAGGCAAGAACCCATCCATCCCGCAGCATTTGGCGCATTTAGCGACCGGGAATAATAAAGTTGAAGTGGCTGTGATCTTTAAAAGCGGCAGCGTAAAACCTAATAATGGAGGCCCTTCAGGTGTGCAAATAAACTTTCAGACTTGAAAGGCAGGAGAAGGACTTCAAATTGGTGTAGAAACGTTGTGCAGAGAACAATAGGTGTGGCGTGTGAAGATACTCGTATAGCTGGCCAAAATAGCCAGTGTGTACATCGGCGCAGTTCATGTAATGTCGCTGAATATTAACCACTTTTTTCATGGCATACACTGTGCAATAGTTAAAGAAATGCCGAAGAAATCCGATGACCGTTTGTAAATAACGTTATGACAGAAAACAAAAATTTATATTTCCATTTAGAATCGATGCTGGTAGGTGAAGTTGGTGTGGAATAACAATGATGTTAGTCGCCGAAAACTAGATCGGTGTTGGGAATTTTTCAAATTTTTATTGAAGATGATAGAGATTTCAAAAGCTTTATATTGTTATCCTGAAATAAAGGATATTTTCAGTAGATGAAACAATGGGCTACAGTCTTTGGCACATGTAAAACGTATTTTTTATATATGAAAATAGCAAATCTTCCGAAAGCAAATAAACTTTCATATAAGATGCTTAAAAAGGAGAGACCCTTCTCAAAAATAAATAAAAAGTGGCAGAAAGTACATTTGGTTTATAAATGACAAGAAATTGGAGCAATAAATATCTTCGATGTCCGATTTATCTACACTCCTGGAAATTGAAATAAGAACACCGTGAATTCATTGTCCCAGGAAGGGGAAACTTTATTGACACATTCCTGGGGTCAGATACATCACATGATCACACTGACAGAACCACAGGCACATAGACACAGGCAACAGAGCATGCACAATGTCGGCACTAGTACAGTGTATATCCACCTTTCGCAGCAATGCAGGCTGCTATTCTCCCATGGAGTCGATCGTAGAGATGCTGGATGTAGTCCTGTGGAACGGCTTGCCATGCCATTTCCACCTGGCGCCTCAGTTGGACCAGCGTTCGTGCTGGACGTGCAGACCGCGTGAGACGACGCTTCATCCAGTCCCAAACATGCTCAATGGGGACAGGGTAGTTGACTTACACCTTCTAGAGCACGTTGGGTGGCACGGGATACATGCGGACGTGCATTGTCCTGTTGGAACAGCAAGTTCCCTTGCAGGTCTAGGAATGGTAGAACGATGGGTTCGATGACGGTTTGGATGTACCGTGCACTATTCAGTGTCCCCTCGACGATCACCAGTGGTGTACGGCCAGTGTAGGAGATCGCTCCCCACACCATGATGCCGGGTGTTGGCCCTGTGTGCCTTGGTCGTATGCAGTCCTGATTGTGGCGCTCACCTGCACGGCGCCAAACACGCATACGACCATCATTGGCACCAAGGCAGAAGCGACTCTCATCGCTGAAGACGACACGTCTCCATTCGTCCCTCCATTCGCGCCTGTCGCGACACCACTGGAGGCGGGCTGCACGATGTTGGGGCGTGAGCGGAAGACGGCCTAACGGTGTGCGGGACCGTAGCCCAGCTTCATGGAGACGGTTGCGAATGGTCCTCGCCGATACCCCAGGAGCAACAGTGTCCCTAATTTGCTGGGAAGTGGCGGTGCGGTCCCCTACGGCACTGCGTAGGATCCTACGGTCTTGGCGTGCATCCGTGCGTCGCTGCGGTCCGGTCCCAGGTCGACGGGCACGTGCACCTTCCGCCGACCACTGGCGACAACATCGATGTACTGTGGAGACCTCACGCCCACGTGTTGAGCAATTCGGCGGTACGTCCACCCGGCCTCCCGCATGCCCACTATACGCCCACGCTCAAAGTCCGTCAACTGCACATACGGTTCACGTCCACGCTGTCGCGGCATGCTACCAGTGTTAAAGACTGCGATGGAGCTCCGTATGCCACGGCAAACTGGCTGACACTGACGGCGGCGGTGCACAAATGCTGCGCAGCTAGCGCCATTCGACGGCCAACACCGCGGTTCCTGGTGTGTCCGCTGTGCCGTGCGTGTGATCATTGCTTGTACAGCCCTCTCGCAGTGTTCGGAGCAAGTATGGTGGGTCTGACACACCGGTGTCAATGTGTTCTTTTTTCCATTTCCAGGAGTGTATTTTTCGTAACACATTTTATTCACAGACGCTGGACAAACGTTTTTTTAAAAGTGCGAATGATTAATCTTTAGACTAAATATTTTTATTTGTTATTTAAAAAATAACGAATAGTAAATGATGGAGTTCAAGATTGAGGGCAAGAGGCCAAGAGGAAGACCGAGAACAAGATGGATGATACAATAAACATGAGTTTAAAGAGGAGAAACCTGCTATGGAACCAAATTGTGGAAGAAGAATGGTGGAAAGACTGAGTAAAGTGGCTAAGTACCATTGCTACCCCAACCCCACCAGGTGTTGGATAGAGGGGAAACGAAGATGATGATAATGAATTTATATCTGTATTAGCTATTAGTAATTCTAATAAATTTTACCCTTCTCTCTCCACGAATCAGACAGGTGACACTACATTGGAATGCAACTGGTACACGTTTGTGTATATGTGAGCACAGTAACACACAGGTGAAATATTGTTACTACGTTATATGTCGTGTGACTAGGGCCTCCCGTCGTGTAGATCGTTCGCCTGGTGCAAATCTTTCGATTTGACGTCACTTCGGTGACTTGGGCGTCGATAGGGATGAAATGATGATGATTAGGACAACACAACACCCAGTCCCTGAGAGGAGAAAATCTCCGACCCAGCCGGAAATCGAACCCGGGCCCTGAGGATTGACATTCTGTCGCTCTGACCACTCAGCTACCAGGGGCGGACGTTACTACGTTATAAACAGTGTTACAAATAGGAATATACTGTAATAATAAAGCTAAACGAAACTCTGCCCAAACACGCCATGGAGCCCCAACGGTACCGACAGGACACTTTTTGCCATCCAGATTTGAATAATATGGATCCATCTTTGTCGGCTTCTTCCGAAACGAGTAGGATCGTACTGCTATTGTACTTCTGAAATGTGTGAACGTATATCAGCGGAGATCAGTTGAAATTAGTTCGACCTTTTATTATTCCGTGTATGGTTCCTTTGTTTTCTATCGTTCAGGACAACAATTTGTTCTACCTTAACCGAGTATGACGCTCGAAATTAGAAGAGATCGCAGGAAAAAAAATGCGCGCACGTTTCAGATTGATATGTTATAAATGTTTCCAGGCTTTAGCCAAAACACACACACAGACACGCACACACACAAGCAATACTTCTTTTTTTTAAATACGTATTTTCACCTGTCTCCTAACCATAAACGTCTTTTGGTTGAGAGGCAAAGTTACGCCACTCTGTACCATTTTCTCGCTTCGAAACTTCAGACGCTACCTCTGCTGAAACTCCCAAGTTTCTAGCGTAATAGATTTATATGACATTTCTTAGATCTTTATTACAAGCTGAAAAACAAATAAAATCCAACCTGACTTTCTGCAGCACACAGTTTCTCCGGATGCTTAATTATGAACTATGGCTACTTCTAGCACCGACCCCGACCAACGTGATTGCTGATTTCTTTCTCGTTTCCACTATCTATGTAAGATCAGCTATAGATGTCAATCATAAATACGTAACAGATCGGCTGGGTCGGAGATTTTCTCCGCTCAGGGACTGAGTGTTGTGTTGTCCTAATCATCATTGCGTGAACATGGTGGTGCATTAAATCTGTCGCTACTTCCAAACGCAGAATTTCAATTTGCTTCCAATACCCACGCTATAAAATTTTGCTATCAAACGTTTTGTCTAACATGCAGTCGTCTTATATGGCAGTAATACGTCGTGTAATCACAGAATGCTGAACAAGCAGAGCCTGAAAACGACCTTAAGACCTTATCAATATCATAGGCAATAATACAGTGAAGCGAATAAGACATTGTCCAGATTGTTAAAATTATGCGAATTCTGGAACGAAGACAAAAGTGTATATCCTAACCGTACGTTTTACCACCGAGACGTCAATATACCTCTCCCACCGAATGAGTTAAACTTACAGTGATTAATCAAACTCGAAAAATCTTTCCCATTAACTACATGTTTTTATCGAGGCCTGTATATCAGTGATAAATTTCTCTCTCCGTCCCTCTGTTACGATCTACTCACAATTCGTATCTTATTCGCTCCAATCGGGCCACTTCCATAACTTCTGTTCATGGAAACTTTTACCACATGTTCTTAAGATGATATTCTCGGGGAGATTCGAAAATTGTTTCGATATCGTTACCCATTATCGAATTCCAAGGGTTCAAAGTTACCGTACATTAGCAGAAAACAGCATCAAGGAGTTTCTAGCCGATTTTGCACATTGGACCACAATAATCCAACAGAACTAACAACAACAAATGGTTGAATTTTCATCTGTACATTCTTTACACATTCATCTAAAAACGCTATTTTTTATTTTCGAAAATCTGTAACTGTTATCAGGATACATCCGGAAAACAAAGATTTATGTGTACCAAAAGTACCAGTTGAGGGGCTAGCCATTTCTATAATTTCTGTACCTGGTAAATCATCGAAATTTTTAATCTTATTAAGCTGATGTATCTCGGGGAACTTTGAAACACGTTTCGAAAACATTATCTGTTACCGATACCCATAGGTACAAAGTTGCCGCACTTGTGCACGTAAAATATGCACATCCGGTCTGAGGCATAAATGTAGTTTTAGCTACCGCAGTGAATATCTGGCAACGGTTCTAGGACACAGCAGGGATTCTGAGGTCACTGAACTATGTTTTTAGTCACTAAGAAAACTTTATGGGCACCTCTCTCCTATACAAATATGCCCAAGGTGGTACTACAGTGGGAAATAATGACCCAAAAATGGTTTCAACATGCCTGAATTGTCTTAAAAAGACCACCAAAAATTATTTAAAACTGGAAAGACTGCAAATTCATTAAAATACTTATAATAACTTTTAACCCTTCTAAGACATAAATCATAAGCCGAGCGTTTCCGATGAATTGCGATCGATGAGCAAAGTACCCAGAAGAAAAAAAGTAAAGCAAGCGAGTTTGTGTTAACTTTATATTATGTGCACTTATTTGATATTTATATGTGTCGAAGTCTTAAATATGTCGAAGTATATAAATGAACTGTCGAAACTTTACTGGCCTATACAATTCGATTTGTATGAGCAACACATCCTTACGCAGCAGGGAAAAGAAGGGAACCAGCGGAAAAATGCTGCTGTAGGAACACAAAAAAGTCGAGTATGTTCCTCTTTAAAAGAATCTGACGGAAGAGTGGGGATCCAGCTGCAGGATCATTCTGCTCTCCTCACCAACAATTTTGCCATACAAAAATATTCATGCTCTTCTGTGCTGAAAGAGAGGAGCAGAGAGACAGTGACGGTGGAAGAGAGAGCAGAATGTGCCAGTGGGAGAGATAGAGAGACGAAGCAGTGATGGTGAGAGACAAAAAGTGGCAGTGAAAGAGAAAGATAGGTGGATGAAGACAATAGCAGTGATAGCCAAAGAGAGAAGAGATGTTGATGGTCAGTGAGTTAATACACATGAGATCGTACATAGGCTTGGAGGCCTGATCCCCCCAGTCTGGCGAATTTCTACATGTAGGCGGGAGGGCTCATTTTTGGACCGAAATTTTCAGCATATGGCTATTGGGGAAAAACAAGTAGGACTCGCGGAAAATTTGAGCTTCCAAGGTACAGTGGGGACAATGACAGTTGGAAGGAAAGACAAAAGGAGACAATGTAAGTGAGAGAGGAGACAGTGGCAGTGGGATATACTTTGAATCAATGGTAGAAGAGGGAGACAGTGGGAGAGAGGCATATATATAGCTTCAATGAGAGGGAGATTCTGGGAATGAAACCTTAACTACAAACAGAGTCCGGGTAAGAGGATTTAGGATGTTCTGCTGTAAAAGAGCACGAGTACGTTCACATGTCAAAATTTTTGTTGAGGAAAACGGTATGAGGATTGAGGCAGCTGGTTTCAAACTTTTCTGTCAGAGTCTTATAAGAGGAACGTGTTCTCCTGTTTGTGCGCCGACAGGAGCAGTTTTGCGCTGGTGTTGTAATACTTGAATTGTAACGTGTACTAGATGGAGTGCCTGGTGCCTTGGTAATTCCGAAGATATGTATTGACAAGTAATGGAAACGAGCTGGCATACGTATCGTCGGTCTGTGACGCTGGTGTAAGTGTGTCCACTGGTACTCGCAGATAAACTAACAAAGAGGACTTGTGTGGGTTCTTGCTGGGTTTGTGAGACGTGGGAGCTCTCACACGATGACAGTGTAACATTCTCGCAAAATATTATTGACGGTGCTACATCTCCACATCTTCGCTCCACCTCATTCAGCCTTTCCTAACTGGATATCCATCGGTAGCAGATTTATTTGATTGACCGGTGCAATACAGATGTAAAATTTCCTTAAAAAGTAGATTTTTAGGAGGGACAATAAATACTGTATTTGACAACAAGTAACTACAGATCACACAATGTGTGCTTCCAAGAAAAATTCGTGCTATACTTTGACTCTGTAAAAAATACTATATGCCAAAACATAAAGAACTGTTTCACAATGAAAGTTCGGGTATACTGTAATTTAGGACTAGCGAATGAAGGACCGCAGTAGATTTCAGGGAGAGAGAGTGATATAAGATTATATATCAACAAAACAGCACACTTGTCACAGAAGCTATATACTCATGTCAGATGTCACATACAAAACAATGTGCACATAAACAATGATACCCCTGTAATAAATAATCGAAAATGTCTGTTGTCAAAATAATTCAGAATAATTATCGTAATTTCTTCAAAGGCAAACTACATGTTAGAAACGGTAACAAACAAAATGATGTATGCGCAGTTATTCAGTAATTGTGCACACAATAGAGAAAGTCATCAAAAATAGCTTCATAAGTAGCAAACTCCATTTACGTGCAAAGGAACAACGAAAAATTATTACAATTGTTAGTTTTTGATGTAAGAAATTGTTAACATTAACCAAGGATGATAAAATGTGGTAAAATATGTATGATACAAATATTTAATATTTACTGACGTAATAGACATAAAATTCGATTTCTCAAACTTATCTTTAAATGACTCTTCACAAAAATATTAAATTTTATCCTCTGTCTTGTACGTAATACATTCTTCTAACAAATATCAAGAAAATTAACATAACTTTCAGTGTTTCTAATGGAAAAGAACAGTACGTGTTAAGCACACTGTAAGACGAAAAACGACGCACCACTAAGGAACTATTCGAATGGGACGGAAATGATTATAGTTTCATAAAAATTAGGTGATTTATTCAAGAGAACGAGCTTCACAAATTGAACAAGTCAGTAACACATTGGTTCCCTTCTGTCCCTTAAGCAAGCAGCTATTCGGCTTGACATTGATTGACAGAGTTATTGGATGTCGTCCTATCGTGGCAAATTCTGTCCAATTGGTGCATTAGATCGTCATAATCCCGAGCTGGTTGGAGGGCCCTGCACATAGTGCTCCAAGCGCTCTCTACTGGGGAGAGATCTGGCGAGTTTGTTGGCCAACGTAGTGTTTGGCAAACACGAAGACAAGCAGTAGAAACTTTCGTCGTGTGCTGGCGGATTTTAGGCTGCTTAAATGTAAGCCCAGGATGGCTTGCCATGAATGGCAACAGAACTGGACGTAGAATATCGTCGACATTCCGCTGTGCTGTAAGGGTGTCCTGGATGACAACCGAAGGGCTGCTGCTATGAAAAGAAATGGCACCCCAGGCCATCACTCATGGTTGTCACGCTGTATGGCAGGTGACAGTCAAGTTGGTGTCCCAGCACTGTCAGGAGCGCCTCCAGACATTTACTCTGCCAAGCCGATTAACCGCTTGCATAACAGCCAGTGGTGGACCAACGCGTTATTGACCTGTTCAATTTCTAAAGCTCTTTCTCTTGATTAAATCATCCAATTTTTCTGAATTTGTAGTCATTTCTTTGCCTGTACATGTTCATCACCTCTACTGGTTTCCGTCCCATCCGAGTAATTCCTTCCTGCTGAGTCGTTTTGTTTTGTCTCAGAGTGTACTACATTCTTAACAAGAGAGCAAAGGAAAATTAATGTGCGTAAAATTCAGTATCATTAACAAGTCATAAAATTTGTAAAACTAAGCAATAATACTCCTAATAAACAAATGCATTAACTTTCACCGTATACAAAATAAAGGATAACGAAACATGTTTACAGTGAAAAATGTTGAAATTATAAGCAAATAAAGAATGTATGAATTGGTGCAGACACAAAACTGTATTACACAGTTCACATAAGTTCAAAATATGTGTAAACGTAAGTACCTTAGTATGATGATAACGTTATGGTACCCACAAATTCTCTAGTTAATCACACCCAACGTCAAACTTTATCGTTTTAAAAGTTCACCATAAGCTACGGGCGCGGTACCTTACTTATAAAGTAAGTAGCGCTTAACGATTACAACTGAGGCGTCGCAGAGGCGTTTTATCTAATACATCAGACAGCATGCGCGTGGGCAGACTACCAGGCAGCGATTAGTGGCACTCCTGCAACACATGACAACATTGGTGGACGAGCATACTGCCGCCATGTTAATTCAGAGATACATTAGTTGGTACACCAGTATGGTGGAGTTTACGGCAGAGCCACGTCGAGTAGATAGCGTGCAGCAAAGCATGATAAGCGTGTACTGGTATGGCTCAATCACGATGACAGTCAGCTCGGCAGCGCCACGTAACCGGCGCGCTCAAACTTTGGACATCGCATGTACTGACATAAAGTTACTGGAATGTCCCACTTGTTTACATATCGTGTTGCAGTACTCAAGTAGTCGTTATGAGAAGTCCCCACATCCCTCCGACACATTGTCTGCAGCCTGAACAACAGGAAGAATGCACAGTAATATCATGCAGGGCACTAGCTGCACCGCTCACGCGGTCGAATCTGTAGACTCTCGTCACACATAAAAACATATTTCCAGGAGCGTCGTCAATATTAGTATAGAGCTTAGTTGCACCACCGAAGTCACAGCCTCATTTCACCTATTCAATAAAAGACCATACAAGCACTACAAACATGAAAGTTCTCTGTCACGAAAGGTCACATATTTCTTACAAACCGAGCGACGTGGCGCAGTGGTTAGCACACTGGTCTCGCATTCGGGAGGACGACGGTTCAATCCCGTCTCCAACCATCCTGATTTAGGTTTTCCGTGATTTCCCTAAATCGTTTCAGGCAAATGCCGGGATGGTTCCTTTGAAAGGGCACGGCCGATTTCCTTCCCAATCCTTCCCTAACCCGAGCTTGCGCTCCGTCTCTAATGACCTCGTTGTCGACGGGACGTTAAACACTAACTACCTACTACCCTTCTTACAAGTTATCACTTTCAGTATTCTCAACTAGTCTATTGCACACTAATAGCAATACACACTATGATATTTACTTCCATCCGAAATTAATTCGAAATACATTCGTTGAATGTGAATATCTTGACATGAGCTGTGTTAGATTGCTATACAATACGACTTTCAGCATATTATCAGGAGTTCTTCTCATTATACATCTGTAAATACACAGTTATTTCCTCTTCCCCTTCCAGTCTCTTTGCCTCTTTCCGTTTTCACAGTTGGCATACAGCATTCTTCTTTTACTTGTCATTGTGCTACCTTAAATTCTTTAGTTCCAACTGAATCCTTCTCTGGAATTTCAGCTGAGATCAAGTCTCGCTCCTTCCCACACTTAACATGAATTAGTGGATTAAGTGCTTGTTTTGCCAATAATTAGACCCAAAGTCCGTCACTACTAAAACTTCACTAATTCACGTAATAATGTAAGTGGAGAGGTAAAAATTGAGACACGTGTCTGAATAGACCCAAAGTCCGTCACTACTAAAACTTCACTAATTCACGTAATAATGTAAGTGGAGAGGTAAAAATTGAGACACGTGTCTGAATAGACATGGGGTTTTATTGAAACAAATGCAAAAGCTGGCCAATAGATGATGTGGGACAGCAACACGTCAGTGAAAAATGGGAATGAGCGTTTGGCGTCATTGGCCGGGAGGCCCCTTGGGGGGCAGGTCTTATTACATTCGACGCCACATTGGGCGACCTGCGCGCCGGATGGGGATGAAAAGATAATACCTAGGCTGGCTCATAAACACCTGCTGGAAGGTACGACTTGTAGACAGGATGGCACTCCACCCCATGCTGCTACACACGAGAAGGACCTCATGCACACATCGTCTGGTGAGGATCGCGTGATGAGTCCGTCATGCCTTGCCTCCCAGGTCTCCAGACTTCAGTTCGTGTGATTATTGGTTATGGTATGATTTAAAGTCGCAAGCATACCGCGATGGACCGAACTCATTGAGGATGCCAAAGGACGGCATTGGACGGCAGTTTCTCAGCATATCTACTGATAAGCTGTACAGCGCTGTTGACAACGTCGTCGCTCGGCTACCGGTGTTGTTGATGAATGATGGTTGACAAGTTGAGCATTTGTTATAAAGAACATTGTCTTTGCTAAAAGGTAAGTGTTACGGTAATTATTGCTCTTTGAACATATGAAGTGCAATCTGTCGATCATTTTGTGCAATTTTTTCTTGTTTCCAATAAATCTCCATGCCATTTCAAGCATGAGTGTCAATTTTTACCTCTCTACCTACGCTATTCCGCGAAGCATTGAAATTTAAATATTAACGGATTTTTGAGTCACCCTGTACTTGCCTAGGAATATTGCTAAAATTATACAGATGTGGCAACATTGTCCGCTCTTTGTTTCCCTCATGCGGACGCCAGTAAGTGTGTATAACGCGCAGATATCAATTTTATCTACCTCAATAAGAATACCTGAAACCTAACTTTAAACTGCTTTAAAAAATCTATCGTATGTAATTGTTTCTTCCAAGCGAGCTCTTTCAATTATCTGTTCCTATCAAATGGTCGATTATTACACTGGACTAGCAGTTTCCAGTAGATCTCTATGGAATTAAGGAGTCAATGTAGTCTCCTGTCATACTTCGATCAATAACGGCATTCCACTTTGACTTCCATTTCAAAATCAGAACAACGTCTCTGCATGCTAGAAACCAATTTGTCTACCGAATTTTTCAGTTTTTATTGCATAATATTATAGCAACAATAATGGCATCTGAAAATTTGAAATTCGATTCAGCAATCAAGTGGACATTCTGCCAAGTCACATTAATGCGGCCATCGCCTATGTTCCACGTCTACGTGCAGTAACGACAGACGGCAGGTGCCAGCACTAGCAGTGGACGGTATACTAAGCTTGGTCCGGAGAGGAGGGCGGGGAGACGTGCAAAGATGTGCAGAAATGGAGCGACTTGTCTGACGTCCAGAGGGGACTAATCATTGGCTTTCGGACCAAGGGTGGAAGAATTTCCGAAAGGGCAAGTTTGTAAGCCATGCAGCAGTGGATAAAGTGTACTGTGCGTGGAAAAACGGTGCTATCCGAAACCGGCGCCTAGGGAACTGTGGTGCACTATGGGTCCCAGATGACAGGTGAACGACGGCTGCGGGAATCTGTATGGGCGAACAGACGTGCAACTGTTGAGTAAATGACCGGTCAGATGAACCAAGGGGCTACCAACAGGGGCTCCTCAACTATTGTTCCACAAACGTTGCTGCGTATGGACCTCCAGAGCAGGTGCCTTGATCATGTACCTATGCTGACTGTTGTTCATCGGCGACGAAGGTTGGAAGCGCTCGCCACTATCGCAACTGGACTCCACTAGGTGACGACAGGTGGCCTTTTCAGGCCAACCACGTTTCATACTCCAACGGACAGGTAGCTGTTGGGGTGTATGACGTGAAAGGAAACACCCTGCAACAATCATCGGAAGGGTCCAAGTCATGGGGCATCCCCTGGATGATCTCATCATTCTGGGAGGCACACTGGATGTGTCCACACTTGGAGACCATGTCAGCCCCTACATGCAGTTTGTTTTCCTTGGCACAATGGCATCTACCAGCAGGACAATGCAATGTGTCACACAACTTGCAGTGTACGGGCATGGCTTGAAGAGTAACAGGAAGAGTATACCGCATTTCTCTGCCCACCAAACTCTCGTGATTTAAGCAGCGACTCTATCGGGCTGTTTGCGCCATGGATCCCCAGCCGAGAAACCTAGCACAGCTGGCCATGGAACTGGAATCTGTATGGCTGCACATGTCTGTTGGTACTTTCTATAACCTCATTGACTCCCTTCCTGCACATCTGGCAGCAGTCTGCGCTGCAAAAGGTGGTTATTCACTCTTTTGACAGTCGGTTACATTAATATGACTGGAAAGTGTATAAATAATTTTTTTCTGAATATGTTAATAACTGTCGCATCTCGTCCTTTAACTCGTAATTCATTTGCTTTAATTTTTGGAAGTTTTTACGTATCTCTTTCAAATACTATATAAGATAATAATTATTATCAGCATACTAGTCTCTAGAAATTTTCATTACAGCATCTTGATTCATCGCACTGAATCTGTCACCGCCTTAACAACCTGCATGGGTACTACATGATGTATTCCTGTTTGTTTTACTGTTGCTGTGATAGTGTTTGGGTTCTGGTATACTGTTGCCAAATTAATTACTTAAACGTAAATGTCCACTAATTTGTTGTAACAGACACAAACCATAAATTCAATTTCAAGTTAAACACAAACGGATCTGTCCTGACAGAGACGTAATCCAATACACAATACCGCCAATTCCCCAAAGTAAATATTTTCCAGTGTTAAGTCCATTACTAACATCACTGAGTAAGAGTGGATTCAATGGCTACTACCCTCGTGGGCTGTTTTCTGCAGACTCCTAGTTCCAGACTGGCTGATTTTAACACTCGATCTGGATGTGAACTTTTGTGGCGGTGTTCGTAGCGACAAACACTTGGCTGTAGAAATGGCTTACGAAGTCACCGCCACACTTTTAATAGCGGGCCGACCGGTCCGCTGGACCAGTAAACAGAAAGATGAAACCCCAAACACTCTGATTAAATAAAAGTCGGTACTTATCTTTGTTACTGAAGATACAGAAACACAGTAGTGAACTCGGTGTCTACAGAAATCTGTCTAGTTCGAGTCGGAGCGGCTAGGTCAGCGTCGGCTGACGACAAACAACAACTCTGCTGTGATGAACACACAACTGACTAGCAAGTACACAATTCAGTGGCGAGTATACAACTGAGCGGCGAATACAGAACTGCCCTAGCGCTCGGGACTCCAGCGCTTAAGAAGCCCAGAAGCCAGCGGTGGCGCGCGCAGACTTGCGGCGATTTGCTGTCTCGCTGGCGCTGCTTATGCGGACGGCGTCCGGACTTTGATGCTGCCAACCTTTTGGCAGCGGGCTCGGTTGGCATTACTGCCTAGGATATAACACTCCTCCCCCCCAAATCGCCGCACCGTCGTTGAATAATGACGTGGCGAGCGTCGACGGCGGGGGAGGGGCCTGGCCGCAGGCGTAGCAGAAGAGACCGGGGCGGAGACTGTTGTCGGTGGCAGTCCCCGGTCCGCACCCCAGCATTGGCTGCGCGGGGCCTCGGGAAACACCGACTGAAAACCGAGGTCAGGGTGCACGCCTGTGACCACGGGCGCAGCTTCTGGTACTGGACGCGACGGGGCGTCGGGACCCACGAAGAGAGGCAGCGTCTCCTGACGCTGCGTCGACGGCTGCTGAGTGGGCGCCGGACAAAGCGCTGCGGTGTCAGACTCCTTGGGGGTGCCCAAGGAAAGCGGCTGCAGGACAGGCTGCACAGCCACCGCTTGGGAAGGCGGCCCGGCTGAGGGGTCGACGTCCATCAGCTCCGAAGGCGGTGGCGACTGAAGAGGGACCGCAGGCGCCGGAGTGACCACCTGGGGCGCTCCCGGATGAAGCTGCGCGGGAGGCATCAACGGGACGGGCTGTCGGCGTGGTAGCGGCGACGGCTGCTGCTGCTGCCCTGGGGGCGGCAGCTAAGTCGGAAGGCGCGGCTGGAACCCGCCGCGGACCAAATCTGTGGACAAAGAACGAGCGGCAGAATCCGGGCGGCCAGCGCGGCGCAACTGGTTCTGATGCCTCCTGTGCACCCCAGTAGCACCTTGAACAGTATAAAAACCGCGACCCTGGACACGTATCACGGTACCACGTTCCCAACGACGGCGACCGTGATAAACTCTGAAAAAAACGGCGTCGTTGCGCTGAAAACGCGTGCGATGCTCAGAAGCGGCGGGTCGATCCGGGGGGTGCAACAACCGTAGTAGGGTGCGATGACGACGGCCGTGGAGAAGCTCCGCAGGCGAAGGGCCGTCGCGTGGCGTGGTCCGGTACGACGACAGGAACGTGATGAGGGCCTGCTGACGAGAGTGCGTAGCACGAAGGCGGTCCATATGATCCTTGAATGTGCGTACAAAACGTTCCGCTGCACCAGTCGATTGAGGATGGAACGGCGGAGTAAGAACATGGCGAATGCCATTGGCAGAACAAAAACTGTCAAATTCAGCAGAGGTAAATTGTGGACCATTGTCAGACACTAAAACTTCTGGAAGACCCTCAATACAAAAAATTGAAGTCAACGCCTGTATAGTTTGTGCAGACGTTGTAGACTGCATGGGCACAACAAACGGAAAATTACTAAATGCATCTATCACGATGAGCCAACGAGAATTCCAATATGGACCAGCGAAATCAATATGTACTCGCTGCCAGGGACCGGCAGGGCGTGCCCACTCAAAATAGCGTTGAGGCGGAGCAGCTTGGTGTTCGGCACACGTCGAACAATCTGTAGACATCTGCGTAATCTGCTTATCAATGCCGATCCATGTACAATGACGGCGGGCAAGCTGCTTGGTGCCGACCACTCCCCAATGACCTTGATGCAACAAGTCGAGGACCTTGGATTGGAGCACTTGGGGAACCACTACACGAAGCTGGTCATTCTCGGCGTGTAACAGCAAAACTCCGTGCGAAGCAGACAACAGATGACGTTGCGGATAATAGCGACGAACCACAGGATCCGATATGTCCTTTGCCTTGGACGGCCAACCACGTTGAACAAAACGTAATAGTAAACTCAGATGAGGATCCATAGCTGTCTCACGTGCCACCTGACGATAATCAATCGGAAAATCCCGGAGGGATTGATGCTCATCGGCGTCAATCTGATGGCAAGAGTCTTCAGAGGAATCGAAGACATCATCCGCAGCAATCGGCAATCTAGAAAGCGCGTCAGCGTTTGCATGTAGGGCGATACAGTATCTCATACTGGTATTGTGATAACAAAAGAGCCCAACGTTGTAGTCTCTGAGCTGTCCGCTGAGGAACTGGGTTAGACGGATGAAACAGTGACGTCAGGGGCTTGTGATCTGTTACTAAATAGAATGGTCTACCATAGAGGTAGTGATGGAATTTTGTGACACCGAACACAATAGCCAACGCTTCCTTGTCCAATGGGCTATAATTACACTGAGCTTTGTTTAGCAATTTAGATGCGAACGCAATAGGACGTTCGGTGTTACCGACTCGGTGAGACAACACCGCACCGAGGCCGAAAGAAGAGGCATCACAAGCTAACACCAGAGGCTTGTTAGGGTCGTAATGGACCAGACAACGATCATTCAATAAAGCCTCTTTAAGCTGCTGAAAGGCTGATTGGCAAGCAGCTGACCACACAAACGGAACATTCTTACGGCGGAGACGATGCAACGGTGCAGCAATCTGCGATGCATTAGGTATAAACCTAATATAATATGTCAATTTGCCAAGAACTGCTTGCAATTCATGCAGATTGCGAGGGGCGGGCAAATCACGAATAGCTGCTAAATGTGACTGGGAGGGATGAATGCCTTGAGCATTAATAACATGTCCCAGATACTCCAGCTCCGTAAGGAAAAATGAACATTTATCGATGTTGCAACGTAGGCCTGCCTGAGACAACACTTTAAACAAACACTCCAAATTACGGAAATGTTCAGCAGGCGTCCGACCGGACACAACAATATCGTCTAAATAGTTGCAACACGACGGCACATTAGCCAGAAGTTGTGACAAAAAACGCTGAAAAACAGCTGGAGCTGACGCACAACCAAAAGGCAAACGCAGAAAACGGAACAACCCCAACGACGTGTTTATGACAAAATACTGTTGTGATTGCTCGTCGAGGGGCAATTGCAAATATGCTTCACGGAGATCAATTTTGGAAAAGAAACGAGCTTCCCCTAACTTATCCATCAGCTCGTCCGGTCTAGGCAAAGGAAAAGGATCAATGACAGTCTGAGGATTAACTGTCGACTTAAAATCAGCACACAAACGTAACTTGCCAGACGGTTTCTTTATAATAACTAAGGGAGAAGCCCACTGGCTCGCTGAAACGGGTTGAATAACACCGTTGTTTTGCCAACGACGAAGTTCATCTTCTACAGGTGCCCGGAGGGCGTGAGGCACTGGACGAGCACGACAAAATCGAGGCTGAGCATTATCTTTTAACGTAATATGAGCGGCAAAGTTCGCAGCACAACCTAGTTCGTCTTTAAATATGTCACTGTATCGTTTACACAAATCGGTTATGCTGTCTTGAGGAACAACAACAGAATTAATTTGCAACACATTGTCTTGGATAGACAGGCCAAACAAGTCAAAACAGTCCAATCCGAAAATGTTTACACTGTCTCTAGCGCGGAGCACTGTGAATGAAACTGTTTTTGTATTGCCACGGAATGTGGCTGGCACGCTACATACACCTAACACAGGAATCTGTTCTCCACTATAAGTAGCCAAAGAATGTTTTGCCGCTGAAAGTTTAGGGCGGCCGATAGCCGCATACGTAGCACTATTTATGAGAGTCACAGACGCACCAGTGTCTAATTGAAAATGAAGGTCTTATCCTGGATGCGTAGTTTCACAAATAGTTTATTACACTGTCTCTGGATCGGTGCAGTGGAGGCGGAAGACACAAAATCAGCGCGTTTAGCGCGTGTCCGCTGCTTACGACAACTCGTGGGTTGGGCGGGTGGAACAACAACCCCCGCTTCACTTGCAGTCTGTACATTACATTTTACAGCGTTGGAATTATGCTTGGGTCGCATAGCAGAGGGCTGGGTGGGTGGCTTATTGCGAACAAGTTTATTACCCACACGAACCGTGGAAGAGTCTTTAAACGCGACCTTCTGGGCGGGCTGGCTTTGAAGAACATGAATATCCATGGGCTGGGCAGCACTAGAATTGTTCTTGCGTTTACGCAAACAAACAGTCTGGATGTGTCCTTTCCTTTGACAAAAGTGACAAACCGCGTTTCTTAACGGGCAACGTTCACGAGGATGAGCAAGAACACACTTAGGGCAAGACTTAACTCTATCATTTTGCACACGCGGCTGACGAATGTGTTTAACATGACGCGGCCGGCTACTGTTTACAGTCTGACTCTGCCGGTGGGGCCGCGGGCGTGACAGAACTTGCTTAGCACAGGCAATTTGAGAAATACATGGCTGATCCAACTCACACTCAGCATAGTCAAAAGTATCTTGGGCTTCAATGATGTTCATCACAGTCTCTAATGACGGGTCAGGCAACTTTAAGATAGCAGCACGAATACGAGAATCTGCAATGTTTTGCGTAATAGCGTCTCGTAACATGACATCACTGTAGGAAGCTCCACACACACAATTAAATCGGCACTGTCGGGTGAGGCCCCGTAAATCTGTTAACCACTGTTTATTAGATTGATGTGGCAGTTTCTTTAATCTGAAGAACTTGAATCTGGCCGCTGCCACATGAACTCGCGACTCGAAATACTCAGCAAGCTTGTTAACAACAACGTCATAGTCTAAAGCTTCTGGCTGGGATTCCGGGAACACCCTACAAAGTAGTCGATAGATTTCCACGCCTGCAGTGGAAATTAAATAAAGCTGCCGCTCAGTACCTGTGATTTTGTAGACTGACATGTGCGCCTGCAACTGCGCGAAATAGTCTCGCCATTCTTCTCTGGATTCATTAAAAGCCCGGAACTGTGGTGCTGCCTGTGCTTGTTCCTTTTGTGTTGGAGGATTAGCCGCTTGTTTGGCGATTGCTTCCACCAGACTTTGTATTTGCTGACTCTGTAACAAGATCAACTGTTGTAATTCGGCAGACATAGTGAACACAAATTAAACCAGCCCCCAAAATTTTATCGGTATAATTAGTATAACCAGAAACAAGTTGAACCAGCCCTGCACACGAGTTCGGAAGTCCTCGTCGCCAGTTTTGTGGCGGTGTTCGTAGCGACAAACACTTAGCTGTAGAAATGGCTTACGAAGTCACCACCACACTTTTAGTAGCGGGCCGACCGGTCCGCTGGAACAGTAAACAGAAAGATGAAACCCCAAACACTCTGATTAAATAAAAGTCGGTACTTATCTTTATTACTGAAGATACAGAAACACAGTAGTGAACTCGGTGTCTACAGAAATCTGTCTAGTTCGAGTCGGAGCGGCTAGGTCAGCGTCGGCTGACGACAAACAACAACTCTGCTGTGATGAACACACAACTGACTAGCAAGTACACAATTCGGTGGCGAGTATACAACTGAGCGGCGAATACAGAACTGCCCTAGCGCTCGGGACTCCAGCGCTTAAGAAGCCCAGAAGCCAGCGGTGGCGCGCGCAGACTTGCGGCGATTTGCTGTCTCGCTGGCGCTGCTTATGCGGACGGCGTCCGGACTTTGATGCTGCCAACCTTTTGGCAGCGGGCTCGGTTGGCATTACTGCCTAGGATATAACATGAACTCCACATGAAATGCCGTTTACTCGCTAGGGTGTGAGTTAAATAGCAGTGTGGACTGATACTGAGTTCACCTTGCTGTACCCAAGTCCACATGCCACTGTGATATAAGAATGGGCTACCTGACAGGGGTAATGGTATGGGAAACAACATCCCGCCTCCCTCAATGGAGAGAGGCAAAGCCTCTTCTTCTTTAGTAGCTACTGCGGTTGATGGATGACGAGCACGTCCTTAGTGGCCTCAATGCTGTCCCTGTCGGGCTCTGCGTCCGACGGTGCTGGTGGTGGCACGGCGTCGACGCTGTTAGGCTGCTGCGGTTCTGTCGCTTCCATTTTCCCTTCCTGGGGAGAAGCGCTGCCATCACCTGGAACGGAAACAAGGCTACTATACCAGCACATTGGGCGCAGCTGTCAAGGCTGCTGTGTCCACATTTCTTGTCGCACTTGACTATGCAAATCAGCACACTTACCACCGCAATGGAGAAGACAGCCAGTAACAAATATGACTGCAGGCAACGCCGTTTCATTGACCTCTTAGGGCATATGACAGCCATCCATGCCAGCTTCTGGGCCTGGCCACCTACACCAGTAACGTCACCATCTCAACTGTTCAATTTCCGCCGGCCGCGGTGGTCTAGCGGTTCAGGCGCTCAGTCCGGAACCGCGCGACTGCTACGGTTGCAGGTTCGAATCCTGCCTCGGGCATGGATGTGTGTGATGTCCTTAGGTTAGTTAGGTTTAAGTAGTTCTAAGTTCTAGGGGACTGATGACCACAGATGTTAAGTTCCATAGTGCTCAGAGCCATTTGAACCATTTGTTCAATTTCCATGCCTAGCAAACATCCTGACCATAGGGATGATCGCTAATCAAATTACTTATTTTTATTAGAATTACAGTGTATGTATGGTATTATAAATATTCAGACAGTTATAATGATCATCAGTCAGCCATAGTGCCAGTAGTGTCAGCGTCGTCGTAACTTCACGTCTGCTGTGCAGCGAGCTACCTTAATTTAAGTACTAACTGTATTTTTCTTACTTGTCACTTCTTCTTCCGTGTGTTTTTGCTTTTAGGAAGCTTTAATTGTCGAATGCTAGTAATAGTGTTCCATAGATTTCGTGCTTGTTTTGAATACAGTCAGATAGAGTCCCCTTAGTCAGCCATAGTGCCAGTAGTGCTAGTGTTTGTTTTCAATACAGTCCAAAGACAGGTAGTGCTATTTTCATTGTTTTCTACAAGAAGTGGCTAGCAACCACAGTTTAGTCAACAATCAGCCGCCTTTAGTGAATTAGCAGTCTAGTTAAAAGTTTATTAACTCCTTACAGTAAATTGATTTCTTAGGATGGATAGGATGTGTGACTGCTGTGTACGGACGCAGGAGGAGCTGGCCACTGTTCGCGAACAGCTGAACGTGTAGATGGGCGCGGTCAGCCGTCTTCAGGCTGCTGCCTCGGAGTGTAGCGGCAGAGGGGAGTCTGGTGCGTCGCATGGTACACCCCAGGTGTTACATGCTTCACCCACTGTCCCTGCTGTCGAGACATCTTCGCGGGTACCGGGCGCGGTTGGGCCACCCTCTCCCCAAGGGGAGCAGCGGGTTCAGCGGCGTTCGCGGCGCACGAGGCGGAGGGCCAACGTGGAGGCTGGCCGTGTGGCATCGCCCGCGCTGCCTATGAGTGGACATGTGGCTGCTCTTTCAGCAAGGTCCGAGCAGGCACACGGGGGCAGGGGTTTATTAGTTATTGGGAGCTCCAACGTTACGCGGGTGATGGAGCCCCTTAGGGAAATAGCGGAAAGGTCGGGGAAGAAGGCCAGTGTTCACTCTGTCTGCCTGCCGGGGGGTCTCATCCGAGATGTGGAGGAGGCCCTGCCGGCGACGATGGGTTGGAATTGTTCCCAGAACCGATCGCGGTCCTCTGGTTTGGAGCCGAGTGGAAGGCTGAAACCAGAGGCTCAGACGATTCTGCGGAGATCTGGGGTGCAAATTTCTCAACCTCTGCTATCAGGTGGAGAAATGTAGGGTCCCCCCGAATAGGTCAGGCATGCACTACACGCCGGAAGCGGCTACAAGGGTAGCGGAGTACGTGTGGAGTGCACATGGGGGTTTCTTAGGTTAGAGAATTCCCTCCCTAGGCCCTACAAGACGCCTCCTGACACGCGGCAAGGTAGGAGTAGGCAAAATGCAACAGGGAATAACGATATTAATGTGCTAATAGTAAACTGCAGGAGCGTCTATAGAAACGTCCCAGAACTGTTCTCAATAATAGACGGTCACGACGCCCATATAGTACTAGGGACAGAAAGTTGGCTGGAACCAGACGTAAACAGTAATGAAATCCTGAACTGAGATTGGAATGTATACCGCAGAGACAGGCTGGACAGTGAAGGGGGAGGCGTGTTTATAGCGATAAGAAGTGCAATAGTATTGAAGGAAATTGACGGAGGTCCGAAATGTGAAATAATTTGGGTGAAGGTCACGGTTAAAGCAGGCTCAGACATGGTAATTGGATGTCTCTATAGGCCCCCTGGCTCAGCAGCTGTTGTAGCTGAGCACCTGAAGGATAATTTGGAAAATATTTCGAGTAGATTTCCCCACCATGTTATAGTTCTGGGTGGATATTTTAATTTGCCAGATATAAACTGGGAGACTCAAACGTTCATAACGGGTGGCAGGGACAAAGAACCCAGTGAAATTTTTTTAAGTGCTTTATCTGAAAACTACCTTGAGCAGTTAAACAGAGAACCGACTCGTGGTGATTACATATTAGACCTTCTGGTGACAAACAGACCCGAACTATTTGAAGCAGTTAACGCAGAACAGGGAATCAGCGATCATAAAGCGGTTACTGCATCGACGATTTCAGCCGTGAATAGAAATATTAAAAAAAAAGGTAGGAAGATTTTTCTGTTTAGCAAAAGTGACAAAAAGCAGATTACAGAGTACCTGATGGCTCAACACAAAAGTTTTGTCTCAAGTACAGATAGTGTTGAGGATCAGTGGACAAAGTTAAAAACCATCGTACAATATGCGTTAGATGAGTATGTGCCAAGCAAGATCGTAAGAGATGGAAAAGAGCCACCGTGGTACAACAACCGATTTAGAAAACTGCTGCGGAAGCAAAGGGAACTTCACAGCCACATAAACATAGCCAAAGCCTTACAGACAAACAAAAATTACGCGAAGCGAAATGTAGTGTGAGGAGGACTATGCGAGAGGTGTTCAATGAATTCGAAAGTAAAGTTATATGTACTGACTTGGCAGAAAATCCTAAGAAATTTTGGTCTTATGTCAAAGCGCTAGGTGGATCAAAACAAAATGTCCAGACACTCTGTGACCAAAATGGTACTGAAACAGAGGATGACAGACTAAAGGCCGAAATACTAAATGTCTTTTTCCAAAGCTGTTTCACAGAGGAATACTGTGTAACTAGGCTGTTTATGTTTTCTTATTGGCAACGTTACGTAGCGCTCTGTATAAAAATCACTGGCTGTGCTGTGTGCAGTCTGTGGCTAGTTTGCATTGTTGTCTGCCATTGTAGTGTCGGGCAGCTGGATGTTAACAGCGCGTAGCGTTGCGCAGTTGGAGGTGAGCCGCCAGCAGTGGTGGATGTGGGGAGAGAAATGGCGGAGTTTTGAAATTTTTAAGACTGGATGTCATGAACTGCTATGTATATTATGATTTTTCAACACTATTAAGGTAAATACATCGTTTGTTCTCTATTAAAATCTTTCATTTGCTAACTATGCCTTGTTTGTTGTTGTGGTCTTCAGTCCTGAGACTGGTTTGATGCAGCTCTCCATGCTACTCTATCCTGTGCAAGCTTTTTCATCTCCCAGTACCTACTGCAACCTACATCCTTCTGAATCTGCTTAGTGTATTCATCTCTTGGTCTCCCTCTACGATTTTTACCCTCCACGCTGCCCTCCAATACTAAATTGGTGATCCCTTGATGCCTCAGAACATGTCCTACCAACCGATCCCTTCTTCTGGTCAAGTTGTGCCACAAACTTCTCTTCTCCCCAATCCTATTCAATACTTCCTCATTAGTTATGTGATCTACCCATCTAATCTTCAGCATTCTTCTGTAGCACCACATTTCGAAAGCTTCTATTCTCTTCTTGTCCAAACTATTTATCGTCCATGTTTCACTTCCATACATGGCTACACTCCATACGAATACTTTCAGAAATGACTTCCTGACACTTAAATCAATACTGGATGTTAACAAATTCCTCTTCTTCAGAAACGCTTTCCTTGCCATTGCCAGCCTACATTTTATATCCTCTCTACTTCGACCATCATCAGTTATTTTGCTCCCCAAATAGCGAAACTCCTTTACTACTTTAAGTGCCTCATTTCCTAATCTAATTCCCTCAGCATCACCCGACTTAATTAGACTACATTCCATTACTCTCGTTTTGCTTTTGTTGATGTTCATCTTATATCCTCCTTTCAAGACACTGTCCATTCCATTCAACTGCTCTTCCAAGTCCTTTGCTGTCTCTGACAGAATTACAATGTCATCGGCGAACCTCAAAGTTTTTATTTCTTCTCCATGAATTTTAATACCTACCCCGAATTTTTCTTTTGTTTCCTTTACTGCTTGCTCAATATACAGATTGAACAACATCGGGGAGAGGCTACAACCCTGTCTTACTCCCTTCCCAACCACTGCTTCCCTTTCATGTCCCTCGACTCTTATAACTGCCATCTGGTTTCTGTACAAATTGTAAATAGCCTTTCGCTCCCTGTATTTTACCCCTGCCACCTTTAGAATTTGAAAGAGAGTATTCCAGTCAACACTGTCAAAAGCTTTCTCTAAGTCTACAAATGCTAGAAACGTAGGTTTGCCTTTCCTTAATCTTTCTTCTAAGATAAGTCGTAAGGTCAGTATTGCCTCACGTGTTCCAGTGTTTCTACGGAATCCAAACTGATCTTCCCCGAGGTTGGCTTCTACTAGTTTTTCCATTCGTCTGTAAAGAATTCGTGTTAGTATTTTGCAGCTGTGACTTATTAAGCTGATAGTTCGGTAATTTTCACATCTGTCAACACCTGCTTTCTTCGGGATTGGAATTATTATATTCTTCTTGAAGTCTGAGGGTATTTCGCCTGTTTCATACATCTTGCTCACCAGATGGTAGAGTTTTGTCAGGACTGGCTCTCCCACGGCCGTCAGTAGTTCCAATGGAATATTGTCTACTCCGGGGGCCTTGTTTCGACTCAGGTCCTTCAGTGCTCTGTCAAACTCTTCCCGCAGTATCGTATCTCCCATTTCATCTTCATCTACATCCTCTTCCATTTCCATAATATTGTCCTCAAGTACATCGCCCTTGTATAGACCCTCTATATACTCCTTCCACCTTTCTGCTTTCCCTTCTTTGCTTAGAACTGGGTTTCCATCTGAGCTCTTGATATTCATACAAGTCGTTCTCTTATCTCCAAAGGTCTCTTTAATTTTCCTGTAGGCGGTATCTATCTTACCCCTAGTGAGATAGGCCTCTACATCCTTACATTTGTCCTCTAGCCATCCCTGTTTAGCCATTTTGCACTTCCTGTCGATCTCATTTTTGAGACGTTTGTATTCCTTTTTGCCTGTTTCACTTACTGCATTTTTATATTTTCTCCTTTCATCAATTAAATTCAATATTTCTTCTGTTACCCAAGGATTTCTACTAGCCCTCGTCTTTTTACCTACTTGATCCTCTGCTGCCTTCACTACTTCATCCCTCAAAGCTACCCATTCTTCTTCTACTGTATTTATTTCCCCCATTCCTGTCAATTGCTCCCTTATGCTCTCCCTGAATCTCTGTACAACCTCTGGTTCTTTCAGTTTATCCAGGTCCCATCTCCTTAAATTCCCACCTTTTTGCAGTTTCTTCAGTTTTAATCTACAGGTCATAACCAATAGATTGTGGTCAGAGTCCACATCTGCCCCTGGAAATGTCTTACAATTTAAAACCTGGTTCCTAAATCTCTGTCTTACCATTATATAATCTATCTGATACCTTTTAGTATCTCCAGGGTTCTTCCATGTATACAACCTTCTTTCATGATTCTTAAACCAAGTGTTAGTTATGATTATGTTGTGCTCTGTGCAAAATTCTACCAGGCGGCTTCCTCTTTCATTTCTGTCCCCCAATCCATATTCACCTACTATGTTTCCTTCTCTCCCTTTTCCTACACTCGAATTCCAGTCACCCATGACTATTAAATTTTCGTCTCCCTTCACAATCTGAATAATTTCTTTTATTTCATCATACATTTCTTCAATTTCTTCGTCATCTGCAGAGCTAGTTGGCATATAAACTTGTACTACTGTAGTAGGTGTGGGCTTCGTATCTATCTTGGCCACAATAATGCGTTCACTATGCTGTTTGTAGTAGCTTACCCGCATTCCTATTTTCCTATTCATTATTAAACCTACTCCTGCATTACCCCTATTTGATTTTGTGTTTATAACCCTGTAGTCACCTGACCAGAAGTCTTGTTCCTCCTGCCACCGAACTTCACTAATTCCCACTATATCTAACTTCAACCTATCCATTTCCCTTTTTAAATTTTCTAACCTACCTGCCCGATTAAGGGATCTGACATTCCACGCTCCGATCCGTAGAACGCCAGTTTTCTTTCTCCTGATAACGACATCCTCTTGAGTAGTCCCCGCCCGGAGATCCGAATGGGGGACTATTTTACCTCCGGAATATTTTACCCAAGAGGACGCCATCATCATGTAATCATACAGTAAAGCTGCATGCCCTCGGGAAAAATTACGGCTGTAGTTTCCCCTTGCTTTCAGCCGTTCGCAGTACCAGCACAGCAAGGCCGTTTTGGTTATTGTTACAAGGCCAGATCAGTCAATCATCCAGACTGTTGCCCTTGCAACTACTGAAAAGGCTGCTGCCCCTCTTCAGGAACCACACGTTTGTCTGGCCTCTCAACAGATACCCCTCCGTTGTGGTTGCACCTACGGTACGGTTATCTGTATCGCTGAGGCACGCAAGCCTCCCCACCAACGGCAAGGTCCGTGGTTCATGCCTATCAGTAGTTATTGCCTTCAGTAGTTTGAATCTTTTAATTAGCTGGCAGTAGTGGAGCTCGCTATATTGCAGTAATTTGAGTAACGAAGATTTTTGTGAGGTAAGTGATTTGTGAAACGTATAGGTTAATTTAGTCAGGGCCATTCTCTTGTAGCGATTATTGAAAGTCAGATTGCGTTGCGCTAAAAATATTGTATGTCAGTTTTTATTCTGTTTTGTTTTAATGATCATGTGTGAAATTAATGTTTCAGGAACTATTCTCATTATTTTATTTATTTACTTTTGTCGTAATTCCTGTAACACTGATGTATATGTCTATTTCTATTCTTTTGTAAAGCCTGTACTACAAATGTTATCTGTATTGTTATGTTCTTTAATGATGTATTTTGTACCTTTGTAATTGTATTCTTATGTTATAAAATTGTAATTGACACCAGTTCATCATATTATTAACTTGTAAGTTCCATTTCACTGGACACGTTTCTGTTGGTCATAGTATATGGGCAATATGTGAGAAGTAGGGACTGTTAGTGTTTGCACGTGTGTTAATAATTCAGTAAGGGACTGGATAACAGCATTGCTGGTTCTAAGGACAATTCCAAAAACTTTGTGAGTGCACAAGTGGTGGTTATGGACTTGCTATATTATCCGCAAGACTCTTCAATGGTGATTGTGTACCTGCACAGTCACAACAGATGGCTACTGGCCATCTCTACAAGGACTACAGTGGGTCTGCATCTTTGATGACTCACCAATGTCATTATTTCTACGAGGACTGCACTGGGTCTGCACCTTTGATGACTCACCAATACCATACTCTCTACCAGAACTACAGTGGGTCTGCTCTTTGATGACCTACCTACCAATATTCTTCAAAACATCGAATGACTCTACTGGGGGTATGCTGTGTTGTGGCCCATTACCTGTCAGCATGTCAAGAATCAGCACTGTCTTTCCGTTCGAAGGACAACACTACTTCTTGAAGACTGCATGGATGCATGGAAATCCACTACTTCTATGTGCATTTTCTTTTCCTCCTCAGACTTTGAGAAAAACACTGCAATTTTACTGTGATGAATGATCAGGACTGTCTTTATGGACTGTGAGAAAATTTTAGCCTTTGACCAACATTGTATTGATAAGTGTGTGCATTTGATTTCTTTGTTATTCTAATTATGAAAAATTTTTTCAAATCTGTGTTGGCCAGTGCCCAAAACAATTTGTAAAATTTTTTGTGGGGAGCATGGGGGCTATGTAAGTAGATTGTTTATGTTTTCTTATTGGCAACGTTACGTAGCGCTCTGTATAATAATCACTGGCTGTGCTGTGTGCAGTCTGTGGCTAGTTTGCATTGTTGTCTGCCATTATAGTGTTGGGCAGCTGGATGTTAACAGCGCGTAGCGTTGCGCAGTTGGAGGTGAGCCGCCAGCAGTGGTGGATGTGGGGAGAGAAATGGCGGAGTTTTGAAATTTGTAAGACTGGATGTCATAAACTGCTATGTATATTATGATTTTTCAACACTATTAAGGTAAATACATTGTTTGTTCTCTATTAAAATCTTTCATTTGCTAACTATGCCTATCAGTAGTTATTGCCTTCAGTAGTTTGAATCTTTTAATTAGCTGGCAGTAGTGGAGCTCGCTGTATTGCAGTAGTTTGAGTAACGAAGATTTTTGTGAGGTAAGTGATTTGTGAAACGTATAGGTTAATTTAGTCAGGACCATTATCTTGTAGCTATTATTGAAAGTCAGATTGCGTTGCGCTAAAAATATTGTGTGTCAGTTTAAGCACAGTCATGTACAATTTTTCTAAGGGGACGTTTCAACTGCACTGTAGTTCCTTCTCTAGATTGCCACACAGATGACAAAATGGTAGATATCGAAATAGACAACAGAGGGATAGAGAAACAATTAAAATCGCTCAAAAGAGGAAAGGCCGCTGGACCTGATGGGATACCAGTTCGATTTTACACAGAGTACGCGAAGGAACTTGCCCCCCTTCTTGCAGCGGTGTACCATAGGTATCTAGAAGAGCGTAGCGTTCCAAAGCATTGGAAAATGGCACAGGTCATCCCCGTTTTCAAGAAGGGACGTCGAACAGATGTGCAGAACTATAGACCTATATCTCTAACGTCGATCAGTAGCAGAATTTGGGAACACGTATTGCGTTAGAGTATAATGACTTTTCTGGAGACTAGAAATCTATTCTGTAGGAATCAACATTGGTTTCGAAAACGACGATCTTGTGAAACCCAGCTCGCGCTATCTGTCCACGAGACTCAGAGGATCATAGACAGGGGTTCACAGGTAGATGCCGTGTTTCTTGACTTCCGCAAGGCGTTCGATACAGTTCCCCACAGTCGTTTAATGAACAAAGTAAGAGCAAATGGACTATCAGACCAATTGTGTGATTGGATTGAAGAGTTCCTAGATAACAGAACGCAGCACGTCATTCTCAATGGAGAGAAGTCTTCCGAAGTAAGAGTGATTTCAGGTGTGCCGCAGGGGAGTGTCATAGGACCGTTGCTATTCACAATATACACAAATGACCTTGTGGATGACAATGGAAGTTCACTGAGGCTTTTTCCAGATGATGCTGTGGTATATCGAGAGGTTGTAACAATGGAAAATTGTACTGAAATGTAAGAGGATCTGCAGCGAATTGACGCATGGTGCTGGGCATGGCAATTGAATCTCAATGCAGACAAGTGTAATGTGCTGCGAATACATAGAAAGATAGATCCCTTATCATTTAGCTACAAAATAGCAGGTCAGCAACTGGAAGCAGTTAATGACATAAATTATCTGGGCGTACGCATTAGGAGTGATTTAAAATGGAATGATCATATAAAGTTGATCGTCGGTAAAGCAGATGCCAGACTGAGATTCATTGGAAGAATCCTAAGGAAATGCAATCTGAAAACAAAGGAAATAGGTTACAGTATGCTTGTTCGCCCACTGCTTGAATACTGCTCAGCAGTGTGGGATCCGTACCAGATAGAGTTGATAGAAGAGATAGAGAAGATCCAACGGAGAGCAGCGCGCTTCGTTACAGGATCATTTAGTAATCGCGAAAGCGTTACGGAGATGATAGATAAACTCCAGTGGAGGACTCTGCAGGAGAGAAGCTCAGTAGCTCGGTACGGGCTTTTGTTAAAGTTTCGAGAACATATCTTCACTGAAGAGTCAAGCAGTATATTGCTCCCTCCTACGTATATCTCGCGAAGAGACCATGACGATAAAATCAGAGAGATTAGAGCCCACACAGAAGCATACCGACAATCCTTTTTTCCACGAACAATACGAGACCGGAATAGAAGGGAGAACAGATAGAAGTACGCACGGTACCCTCCGCCACACACCGTCACGTGGCTTGCGGAGTATGAATGTAGATGTAGATCTAGAACTGATGTAAGGCCCAGTGACATATTCTGTACGTGCGTTGAATGAAGCCTGTCCTGAAATTAGAGTCTGGTAGTCCAGAGGCCCAACAATGTTTGGGTAGCAACGCTAGAGTGAGATTTTGAGAGCCATACAAAAATGTGTTCCTTCTGTTGGAGAAATAGTTGAGTGGTAGCTTCTGTCGCTGTAGCAGCACATCGAAGCGCACCGTTTCTTTTGTGAGTTGCCACAACTTCCAATAAGAAGCGAGTTATTTGTAATTTTCTGCGTTGTCTCTAGCTTTATCTCTTAAACTTTTTGCGTCTTCATGTATTTATCAGGCATAGCTCCGCGTTTTCATAACTGTGTAGAGTGTATGTCTACCACCTTTAGTATGGATAGGAGTTGTGTTATCTGTGTTCAGACTTGAATTGAGTTGGGGATCCTTCGCTCACAGCTCCAGACGCTGCTGTCTTCGGTCACGTAGCTTGAGGCTGTTGTCAATGGGCATCATCATGAGAGGCCAGATGTGGGGACCCCAGGAACGTTCAGCACTTCCCAGTGTCTCTGATCAATCACTAAGTGGGCGCCTCATATATTGTCTGCACTGACGTTGTCTCTTAGCCATTGTCGACTGGGGATAGCTCCAAGATGTGCCAGGCAGCGAAAACCTTCTGGGTGGCTGATCGAATGGCCTCCCCAATTCGCCTTTCGAACTGGTTTCAGACGCTGTCTGGATCTGGTAAACACCCTGAGCCAGATGCAATCACTTGCCCTCTTTCAGGGAAAACCTCCTGGCCCGTAAGATCTGGGTACTCACAGAGGATGTGATTAATGGTAGTTAGGAGCTCCAACAATACGCACATAATAGGGGTCTTTCGGAAAATGGCTGCCAAAGTGGGGAAGAAATCCTGTGTGCACTCTCTGACTAGGAGGAGTCATCCCAAATGTAAAACGCATACTTCAAGATGACATGAAGAGCAGACAAAACATCCACCTGTTGCAGGTGGTGTCTCATGTCGGTACCAATGACGTGAGTCGCTCTGGATGGGAAGAAACTCTCTCTGGTTTTGATAGGCTATATTACGTGTTAAGGACTGACAGTACTGCTTGCGAGACGAAGGCGGAGCTCGTCATCTGTTGCATCATCGACAGGGCCGAATGCAGACTTTTGGTACAGAGCCAAGTGGAGGGTCTCAATAAGAGGTTTAGAACGACTGTGTAGATTTCAAGCTCCTCTACTTACACCGTAGGGTGGTGAGTTTTCTGGTGCTGATTAATAGATGAGGTGTCCACTACACGCTGGAAGCGGCTACGCGGGTAATGGGGGCTATGTGGAGGGGAATGGATTTTTTTTTTAGATTAGAGGATCTCGGGAAATTAAAGAAAGGGTATAATTTTCAAAGGATACAGGGCAAACACAGGACCAGGATAGACCTAATAACACTCAGTATTCCCATGCTTGTTGACATCGTCAACGTTGGGCACAAGCGACCTGTCGTAAATTTTTATGATGGGATGAACGAGGTCAAAAGCAAGATCACAAACAAGTTTTTATTTTGATTACTACACTCATGCTCGTAAATTAAGGATAATGCTGATACATCGTGAAATAACGCTCTGGTGGGCGGTTTGCGGGTTTAAATAACCTCGGGGTATGACCATGCGGTGCATTTGACCTGCGGTCATCGCACGGTGGCGCTGGCAGCAGTTCACATATGCAGAAGTATGTTGGTGCATGTCAGAGTACGGTGCAGCAAGTAAGTGAGCTGACGTTTTCAGACGTGCTAATGGTGACTGTGTGTTTAAAATGGCTCAAAGAACACATATTGATGACGTTATGAGGGGTAGAATACTAGGGTGACTGGAGGCTGGTCAAAGACAGCAGTTCGTTGCGCGGGACCTCTGTGTGCCACAAAATGTGATCTCAAGTTATGGCAACGATTCCAGCAGACAGGAAACTTGTCCAGGCGCTATAGTACGGGACGTCCACAGTGTACAACACCACAAGAAGACCGATATCTCACCATCAGTGCCCGCAGGCGGCCACGAAGTACTGCAGGTAGCCTTGCTTAGGACCTTACCGCAGCTACTGGAACTATTGTCTCCAGACACACAGTCTACAGACGACTGAACAGACATGGTTTATTCGCCCGGAGACCGGCAAGGTGCATTCCACTGACCCCTGGCACAGGAGAGCCCGTAAAGCCTGGTGTCAAGAACACAGCACATGTTCATTGGAACAGTGGTCCCAGGTTATGTTCACCAACGAGTCCAGGTATAGTCTGAACAGTGATTCTCTCTGGGTTTTCATCTGGAGTGGACCAGGAACCAGATACCAACCCCTTAATGTCCTTGAAAGGAACCTGTATGGAGGTCGTGGTTTGATGGTGTGGGGTGGAATTATGGATGGATGGATGGATATGGTGTTATGGGCGCTCAACAGTGTAGTCTTTAGCGCCCGTGGAATTATGATTGGTGCACATACACCCCTGCATGTCTTTGACAGAGGAACTGTAACACGTCAGGTGTGTCGGGACGTCATTTTGCACCAGTATGTCCGCCTTTTCAGGGGTACAGTGTCCCCCAACTTCCTCCTGATGGATGATAAAGCACGGCCCCGCCGAAAAGGCATCGTGTAGGAGTACCTTGAAACAGAAGATATCAGGCGAATGGAGTGGTCTACCTGTTCTCCAGACCTAAGCCCCATCGAGCACGTCTGGGATGCTCTCGGTCGACGTATCTTCCTTTTTCTTTTTTTTTATTGTTCCGTGGGACAAAATTAAGGAGATGTCACCATGGTCATGGAACGAGTCAATACATGAAATTATAACACAATAGTAGAAACAGATAAAATGAAATACAAGAAACGTATTCAGGCGACAATTCGTAAGTTTGAATAAAGAAAATCAACAATGTAACACTGGAATTTGCTTAATTTTTCAGCTCTTTCAGGAGCTCCTCGACAGAATAGAAGGAGTGAGCCATGAGGAAACTCTTCAGTTTGGACTTAAAAGCGTTTGGGCTACTGCTAAGATTTTTGAGTTCTTGTGGTAGCTTATTGAAAATGGATGCCGCAGAATATTGCACTCCTCTCTGCACAAGAGTCAAGGAAGTGCATTCCACATGCAGATTTGATTTCTGCCTAGTATTAAATGAGTGAAAGCTGTTACCTCTTGGTAATAAGCTAATATTGCCAACAACAAAGGACATTAAAGAAAATATATACTGTGAGGGCAATGTCAGAATTCCCAGACTATTGAATAGGGGTCGATAAGAGGTTCTCGAACTTACACCACATATAGCTCGAACAGCCCGATTTGGAGCCAAAAATACCCTTTTTGAATCAGAAGAATTACCCAAAAAATAATACGATATGACATAAGCGTATGAAAACATGCAAAATAGACTACTTTTCGTGTTGAACTGTCACTTATTTCAGATACTGTTCTGTAAATAAAGCAGCATTTAGTTTCTGAACAAGATCCTGAACATGGGCTTTCCACAACAGCTTACTATCTATCCGAACGCCTAGGAACTTGAACTGTTCCGTCTCGCTTATAATATGCCCATTCTGTCTGATCAAAATATCAGTTCTTGTTGAATTGTGAGTTAGAAACTGTAAAAACTGAGTCTTACTGTAATTTAGCATCAAATTATTTTCCACAAGCCACGAACTTATTTCATGAACTATATTATTTGATAATGTTTCAATATTACACACAAGATCATTCACTACCAAGCTGGTGTCATCAGCAAACAGAAATATTTTTGAATCACCTGTAATACTAGAAGGCATATCATTTATATAAATAAGAAACAGCAGCGGCCCCAGCACCGACTCTTGGGGAACGGCCCCTTAACAGTGCCCCATTGGGACTGAACATCGCTACCACTCTCAATATTGCGGAGAATTACCTTCTGCTTTCTGTTCTTAAAGTAAGAGGCGAACTAATTGTAAGCTACTCCCCTTACTCCATAATGGTCCAACTTCTGCAGTAATATTTTGTGGTCAACACAGTCAAAAGCCTTCGTTAAATCAAAGAAAACACCTAGGGTTCGCAACCTTTTATTTAATCCGTCCAAAACCTCACAGAGAAAAGAGAATATAGCATTCTCAGTTGTTAAACCATTTCTAAAACCAAACTGTACATTTGACAGCAAATTATGTGAATTTAAACGCTCCAGTAACCTTGTATATACAACCTTCTCGATAACTTTAGCAAACACCGATGGCATAGAAATAGGTCTATAATTGTCAACATTATCCCTGTCGCCCTTTTTATAAAGTGGCTTCACTACCGAGTACTTTAATCGGTCAGGAAACTGAACACTCCTAAAGAAAAAGTTACAGATATGACTAAGTACTGGGCTAACATACATAGAACAGTACTTCAGTATTCTGCTAGATACTCCGCCATATCCATGAGAGTTCTTGGTCTTTAGTGATTTAATTATTAACTCAATCTCCCTCTTGTCAGTATCATGGAGGAGCATTTCAGGTAACAGTCTCGGAACACTTTTTTCTACGAGCGCTATATGATTCCCTGTTGGGACTAGGTTTCTATTTAGTTCACCTGGTATATTCAGAAAGTGATTATTAAATACTATACATATATGCGACTTATCAGTAACACGGACATTCCCATTACGCACTGATTCTATATCCTCGACCTGTCTTGCAGACCAGCCACTTTCTTTACGACTCACCATATGGTTTTAATTTTATCCTGAGACTTAGCTATTCTATCTGCATACCACACACTTTTTCCCTTCCTACTAACTTTTTTAAGCACCTTCCAATACTGTTTATAATGGGCTGCTGCATTTAGATTTTGACTGTTTCTAACGTTTTGATATAACTGCCACTTTCTTCTACAGGATATTCTTATCCCTCTAGTCAGCCACCCAGGCTGCCTGTTTGTGCTAGTACCCTGTTTTGAATGTTCTAACGGAAAGCAACTTTCAAAGAGCATGAGAAAAGTCTTGAGGAAAGCATTATATTTATCGTCTACTGTATCAGCACTATAAACATGTTGCCACTCTTGTTCCTTGATAAGGTTTACAAAGGTCTCTACAGCAACTGGATCAGCTTTCCTAAGAAGTTGATAACTATATTTAACATGTGTTGCAGCACAAAAATCTTTTAGAGTTAAAACTTGTGCATCATGATCTGAAAGGCCATTCACTTTTTTGCTAACAGAATGCCCTTCTACTAAGGAGGAATGAACAAAAATGTTGTCTATGGTTGTTCTACTGTTCCCTTGCACTCTCGTTGGAAAGAATACGGTTTGCATAAGGTTATATGAATTAAGGAGGTCAACCAGCATCTTTTTCCTTGCACAGTCACTTATACAATTAATATCGAAGTCACCACATATAACTAATTTTTTTGTATTTCCTTTAAAGTGAACCAAGAACCTCCTCTAGCTTTAGCAAAAATGTTATGAAATCGGAGTCTGGGGCTCTATAAATAACAACAGTTAGAAGTTTAACTCCACTAAATTTAACCACAACTGTACAACATTCAAACACCTTTTCAGTGCAGCACTTTGAAACATCAATTGACTCAAATGGGATACCGTTTTTCACATACATGGCTACTCCCCCACACCGCAAAGAGCTCCTAGAAAAGCTGCCAGCCAACCTGTGTCCTGGTAAAGGAAGTCTCTGAATTATCTCCTTATTTAAGAGGTGTTCAGATATACCAATAATTTTAGAGTCAACATCTATAAGCAATTCACTAACTTTATCTCTAATACCTTGTATATTTTGATGAAATATATTAATTTCCTCATTACTCGGATACCTAAGCTTTGTCGAAAGTGGTTTCTTTGTTAGAGAGACTTCCCTTAAGCAGGAATACCTATCAGTTGACTTCAATCTAAAAATGGTGCAGCTCTAACACCCACTAGTACAGGAATTTTTCTGTGAGTGATCCCACCACCCCCACCTATGCTGTCACCTATAAGCTTTGCCAACCTCCCCTTTCCATACATGTTGAGGTGCAGGCCATGTCTAGTGAAACCCGTCCTGCTGATAGACTCCACCGACACCACTGAAATGTAACTCATGCCTTCTGTCACTAGTGCACCCCCAAGTCTCATGTTATTACGCTTGACGGCTGTGTTAAGATGAGGCCGATTGTGTCGCTGAAACAGTTCCACGAAATGCACATTCGTGTTGCCAGTCTGAGTGGCTATCTTTTCCAGGTCACCATCTATGTCATACTCCCCATCCCTATCAATACTATTACCAGCCCCACCCACAATCGCTACCTGATCCTCTTTAGTAAAATCCCTACATAACACCCCTATGTTAACAGTCACCTGAGCCAATCCTGCATTAGGCTTCACAATGCTGGTGACCTGGTACTCTCTCCCTAACATTTCCTGCAACTGCTGGCCTACACCTCTACCATGAGAACTACCTAACAGCAGAACCTTCTTCTTTCTCTTAGACTTCGCAACTGTCCTAGATACCGTAACTGCTGAGGTCTACTGCATACTTCCTACATCTACAGCTACTAGAGATTCCTCTCCACTAGATTCTGACAGTTGGTCAAATCTATTGCAAACACAAATCGTAAAACTATCTGAAAATCTCCTTCTCCTAGAAGATCTCTTGCCAACAACCAACTCCCATTCCGCAACCCCCTCCTCTCTCCTCATCCTATCTAGCTCCTCTCGTGCGTTTTTCAACTGTACCTGAAGGGCACAGATCTTACGCTCCTGCTCCTCTATCAACTTACTCTTACTACATAACCTGCAGTTCCAGGAGAGGATCTCACCAGAATGCCCACTGGCTTCCCCACTGCATTCCCCCCAGTGAAAATACTTCGAACAAGTCTCACACCGCAATCCACTACTCACGAAGCTACGGCAAGGCCCACACTTCTCATTCATGGTAAAATTTTACAGTTATTGAAACAAGAAAACTACTTTATCTAAGTTCCGCTAGTACAATAAGAAGATGTTAAAAAACTGACTACAATAATCACAAACTTACTCTACAAGGGAAGTAACTACTATTATTAATAATATTAATCAACAGCAAATGAGAATATAACAAAAGACTTACACAGAAAGAAAATCAAACGTCTAATGCATAGTAACTAAACTGAAAACAGTTCCCAAAATTTTTTTCTGAAAAACTTTCACCAGGAAACACCAAGAACACCGGCTGAAGACTACTAAAGTTCCTAAATAAACCACTATACACAAACAATTAATTAGTACTTAGCTTTCGATGCGCCGCTACAGCTGCAACTGGTCAGCGCGGAATGTAAACACAGGTAAGAGGTTAAGTTGTTCAATACGAAACACTCGTAAATATCAGGTCACAACACAAGAAAGGCGGAGGTGAATGAAGAAACCCCTAATAAGTCACCTGGATAGTAAATATTATCACAAAACCGTTAAAATATGTATCTGAAACCTAAAAATATATGAAAACTTAGAGAGCGATCTCACACGCAGTCACGCTCGTATGACGTCACACCAAAGACCCACGTCTTCAAACCCCTACGACACTTCAGGAGCTCCGACAGGCACTGGTGCAAGAATTGGAGTCTATGCCCCAGCAGCTGCTCGACCACCTGATCCAGAGTATGCCAACCCGTTGTGCGGCCTGTGTACGTGTGCATGGTGATCATATTCCATATTGATGTCGAGGTACATGCGCAGGAAACAGTGGCGTTTTGTAGCACATGTGTTTCGGGACGGTTTTCTCAACTTATCACCAATACCGTGGACTTACAGATATGTGTCGTGTGTATTTCCTAAGTGCCTATGCTATTAGAGCCAATTTTGTGTAGTTCCACGTTGTGTGACACCACGTTCTGCAGTTATCCTTAATTTATGAGCATGAGTGTAGTTTCAGCTGCACACGAGTGTTCTTCCAATCTAAGATACAAAATTCGACATGAGAATACAGCAGGGTACAACAGCTTTTTTATAGGAATCACATTACAGATCCAAAATACAAAACTGCACATAAAGTTGTAGCAAATTATAGAAGTATATGTGGAATTACATAATACGTACCATAAAAACATTCTGAATCAGTGTAATTGCCATGACGACTCGCCGCTTCCATAAAATCTTTTTTGAAACTGACAACTCTGTACAGAACAAAGGTAAAATAACATTACATCTTCATAACCAATCAAATAGAACAAAGATCACAAAACTGAAAAACAAATTTACATTAAACTGAGGAAGAGGCCGTGAGAATAAGAGAATATTTAATATCAATCAAAACTATTCACTAGAATGAACAAATATGTATATAAGGTATCATCTTATCTCAGGCGTTATGCCGCTAAAACTTAGTAAATTACAGTTTAATCAGTATTCTAATTATTTCATAGCAGAGCGCATCATGAGTATGGTACCACAATGTGGTATATGAGAAAAGTACCGCAGTTGATAACCATTGTGAAGATCAAGGTTCAAATGGCTCTGAGCACTATGGGACTCAACTGCTGAGGTCATTAGTCCCCTAGAACTTAGAACTAGTTAAACCTAACTAACCTAAGGATATCACAAACATCCATGCCCGAGGCAGGATTCGAACCTGCGACCGTAGCGGTCTTGCGGTTCCAGACTGCAGCGCCTTTAACCGCACGGCCACTTCGGCCGGCGAAGATCAAGAAAAACGACGTTTGAAACGCACATTGTGTAGCCACGTGTGGCCAGTACTGCACTGAAGAGAGGACTGACGGCCACTAAGTTCGATTAGCTGCTTGGGGTGATGATCTCTAGGAGGCATAAGGTTCAAATGGCTCTGAGCACTATGGGACTTAACATATGAGGTCATCAGTCTCCTAGAACTAGGAACCACTTAAACCTAACTAACCTAAGGACATCACACACATCCATGCCCGAGGCAGGATTCGAACCTGCGACCGTAGCAGATTGCGGTTCCGGACTGAAGCGCCTAGAACCGCTAGGCCACAGCGGCCGGCTGGCATAAGGAGTCGACTATATAACTTACGTCAAATTTTAATATTCGAGTAAAATTTAAAAGGGATACAGGATACAAATGTATCTCCAACAAAATTACAAACAGTAGTACAGTTTATCTTATAACTGAACAAATGGGGCGTTAACTGGTAACGACATGATATGACAGCAAGTGCCTGCTAAAATTATATAAACTAAGAGATCCAATTTCCTGTAGTATTCCACTAAACTAGTAATTTACAAAGTTTACCGGCCATATCCACAGCCTCAAGGTTTTTAAACAGTAGATTACATGTGTAAAATAAAATTTTAAGAACATCGTTAACATACAACATTATGAACCATAACTAAGATGGCAATAATGGTGCCGCAATGTTCGTCATAATGACGATACTAAGTAATAAAAAATTTGTCAATTACTGAAAAAGACTATCGTTCCTGTCCATATACGTATACAGATGTACACTGTTACATGTCGTCCTAGGTAATAGTATATTCACATTGATTTCCTATCGTGTACCTGTTATAACCTAGACCTTCAGGTAACCTTACTATCTAAGCCTTGAGCGACAACTTGATAGACTTGTACGAGTGCTAGCTGGTGACAGCATATACAATGTATTCACAAATTTTATATAACTGTAGTAGTTAATAAATGCAAACAGGTGTTCTAATAATAATTACACTGTGATTTACTCTGCAATAACTGCCAAAACCGCCTCAAATAACCAAAATATTCCTGTCAAACTCATGTACGTTATGTACACTACGGAGATACCGGGAGATACTATTATATTGTGTCTTAGACAGACTAATTAATCTTATTGGCTTATGGACAACATTACCACCTACAACTAGACGACTGTTAAGACTCATTTTCACAGCTGCATTCTGCATAGCACTTAATTACGTCCTTTGCAAGTTTTTGCCCTTGAGAATGGGAATGTTAACCTTGTGGTGGAGTGTGTTGCGATACTGATTGCAATAAATAAACTGAAGAACCAAAGAAACTGGTACACTTGCCGAATATCGTGTAGGGCCTCCGCGAGCACGCAGAAATGCCGCAACACGACGTGGCAGGGACTCGACTAATGTCTGAAGTAGTGCTGGAGAGAATTGACACCATGAATCCTGCAGGGCTGTCTATAAATCCGTAAGAGTACGATGGGGTGAAAAAGTTATTTTGAATAGCACGTTGCATGGTATCCCAGATATGCTCGAGCGGAAGTGTTTAAACTCAGTAGAGTGTTCCTGCAACCACTCTGTAGCAATCCTGGACATGCGGGGTATCGCATTGCCCAAGCCCATCGGAATGCACAATGGACATATTCACTGTATACTCGTGGAATGGTCGTACGGGAAAATCTCCACTTCATGACTACCTCGGAGATGCTGTGTTCCATCTCTCGGGCGCCGACTGTAATACCACGTTCTAACTCACTTAAATCTTGATAACCTGCCATTGCAGCAGCATCAGTAACCGATCTAACAACTGCGCCAGACACTTGTTTTATATAAGCGTTGCCGACCACAGTGCCGTATTCTACCCGTTTACATATCATACCTATACCAGTTTCTTCGGTACTTCATTGTATATAAATATAATTCAGTGATTGAACGTCGAGCAACAGTACATCTATCTCTCGAAGAGAGACTTCTACTGTTTCCTGAGGTATAAGATTAAGGTAAATTCCACTGACCTAGGTTTTGAAACCTTTATGTATGGACTTGTTAGGAAGCTAGTTACTGAGCTACACGCAGTTTTATTACTTTTATAATACATCATTTATATAATCACACATTTCTTATCCTTTTTCTTTTCGGTAACTAAATAAGCTGTTATGACAACAGTTCGTTGTGTCACTGTTATGCCAAATCCTGCCGAATTTGCTGCTGCAGATACAGTTCGATGCACCAGAGCCACACTTCGAACACGGTGATCTTCCCTCTCGGTAGTGCCATGTGGCCGTCTGAGCCCGGTTATCTAGCAACCGTCGTTCTCGTGACCATTGATGCCAGCAGTCATGTACAGTGGCTACATTTCTACCAAGTCTTTCTGCAGTATCACAAAAAGGACATTCAGCTTCTCGTACCCCTTTTACACGACCTCGTTCAAACTCAGTGAGGTGTTCATAATGGCGTCTTTGTCGCCCTAAAGGCATCCTTGCATAACTTCAACTCACCACGACCAGTCTCAAACACTTCCAACGCTCACGACCGTTACAGCATGTATTTAAAGCAAATCTGATTTACATCCTCATAGTGGCAGTACTAGCGTCACTCACATTGACTGGCGCGAAATTTAAACAGATCTTACCTTTCAGATGTAGAAATACGCCTACCAACTTCCGTTTACATCGCCCAGTTCGTTCTTGGTGTTACAATTGTTTATTCCGTCAGCGTAATGTTAGTAGGCTCTTATTGTCATGTCATGTCAGTACCAGTTGAAGCCCTGTTGGTACAGTAATAAGATAAGTTGTACTGAGGTTTGTAATTTTGTTATAAAAACACTTATATCTCGTCTATTTTTTTTAATTTTATTGGAATATTAGAATTTTACGCATGTTTGTGCGGTGTCGACTAGTGTCGACAGTGGCGCAAGAAGTTTCGACCACCGTGGAGATACTGCACAGCAAATCCTTATCACGAGGTGCGAATGAGATGCAAGGAAGAAGCCGTGACTCCCGTAGTTCCGAGGCGCGACCGCTGCGCCTCTGCCCTGAAATAGCGTCGCCAGATGCCAGCAGGCTGTTCTGTTCGAGGTCGGATCCTGCCCACTTCCAGGAAGTTCCGCTCGGAGTATTGTCGTTGTGCTATCTACTCCCCGTGACAACCCGTGTCAAACGTCGGACCATTCTGAACTTGTATCATTTCGCCACTCAGTAATCGTGGCTCATTTACTGTGTCCTGAACCGCAAGTCCACGTGTGCAGTTTCATACCTTTAGCCGAGCCTGGCGAGCAAAGAAAAGTTCCGCTATAATTAATTATTACTTATTCAGAGAGTTCTAATTAACGGTAATATTACTAGCCACCTCATTGTCCAAGAAGTCGGATACAGTAGAACATAGTCGACTTCTGACGCCATCTAGCAATGATCGCCTCAAGCAGCTAATCGAACTTAGCGGCCGATAGTCACTTCCTGAATGCGGTATTTGACACATACGCTTACAAAATGTGCTTTTCAAATGTTGTTTTTCTGGATCGTTCTAATAGTCATCAACGACAGCATAACGCTCATATACCACATTGTAATAACATACTCAGGATGATCTCTGCGATGAGGTAATACAAATACTAATTAAATTGTCAATTACCATGTTTTAGCGGGATAAAGTCGTACATAAGACAATACCTCCTACGTATTTATTCTTTCTGGTGGATAGTTCTGATTGATGTAAATATTCTCTTATTCTCACGGCCCCCTTCTTATCTTAATGTATATATTTTTCAGTTTTATGATACTTGTTCTATTTGGTTAGTGATGAACAATATGAAGTTCAAATGGTTCAAATGGCTCTGAGCACTATGAGACTCAACTTCTGAGGTCATCAGTCCCCTAGAACTCAGAACTACTTAAACCTAACTAACCTCGGGACATCACACACATCCGTGCCCGAGGCAGGATTCGAACCTGCGACCACAGCGGTCTCACGGTTCCAGACTGTACCGCCTAGAACCGCTCGGCCACTCCGGCCGGCAACAATATAAAGTTATTTTATCTCCGCTCTGTATGGATGTTGTCAGTTTTTAAAAAGATCTTAGGGAAGTGGTGAGCCGTCATGGCAATTACACTAATCAAGAATCTTTTTATGGTACATATCCTGCAATTTTTTATACACTTCTGTACTTTGCTATAATTTTATGTGCAGTTTTGTATTTTGGATCTGTAATGTGCTTCCTGTACAAAAGCTATTGTACCTTGCTGCATTCTCATGTGCAATTTTGTAACTTAGATCTGAAGATAACCCTTGTGTAGCTGAAACTACTCACCAAAATAAAAATTTATTTTTCATCTTGATATCAAGGATGTTAAAATCTTAACATAAAAACTCGGTACTCCAGTTGGTAATTGTCGTGCTTGGAAAAAAACAGAACTCTACGAGCTAACTGAAAGCATTGAAACTCAAATCGTTATAGGTACTGAAAGTTGTCTAAATCTGAAGATACATTTAGCTGTCATTTTTAGAAAGGACCTACCGATATTCAGAATATTTAGTTTAAACACTGTTGATGGTAGAGTGTATATTGCCGTCAGGAGTAGTTTACTTTGTAAGAAAACTGAAGTAGATATTTCCTGTGAGTTAGTATGGATAGAGGTTACACTTGACAACCGGGATAAATTAGTAAAAGGTTCATTTCAATCGCCCCTACTCCATTGATCCAAATGGAAATGAGCGTTTGGCGTCTTTGGCTGGGAGGTCCCTTGCCAGGCAGGTCCGGCCGCCTTGGTGCAGGTCTTATTACATTCGACCCCACATTTGGCGACCTGCGCGCCGGAGGGGAATGACAACACAACACCCAGTCCCTGAGCGGAGAAAATCTCCGACCTTGCCGGGAATCGAACCCGGGCCCGTAGGACGGCAATCCGTCACGCTGACCACTTTTTATTTATCCTCTGCAAAAACAAAAAAAATCATTGTAAAACAAATCACAAATGTAAAGGAACAGGGATACAGGGATGTTGTTTTTATTTATTTATTTTCCATAAAGATCACTCTGTTAAAAGGAACATGTAGATCATTTCATGGTATAGTATGTGCATTATATATGGAGCGGTGAGAGAAGCGTGAGGTTCAATATCAGCTGTCAAATGTGCACACCGACTGCACCCGGCACATCCCAACTGCGTGGGGGGTCGAGGAAGACTGCCTGAAGATAGTAGGCAAACGTTTTCCGATAGTGTGACCATCTATGAACCTCATTGTGGGCTTGCTGCAAGAAATACCAAAAGTCAAGTCGCGACTTGGTAGAATCCCCATAGAGGTATGCGATCGTCCAGCCTTTGACCCAGATGATCGACTGTGCTTTAGTCGCCGGAAAGTAGTCACTCTCCGGATGTAAGAAGGAAGCAGGTGTAATATGTTGCGGGGTCACACGGAGGTAGCAAGCCACCATCTGTCTTCCTAGGAGCCATACGTCCTCCACCGCGATACAAGTTAAGCGGTGATGGTCGTCATCCACTTGGCGACATTTCAGGCGTAGTGGAGTGTCCACTAGTCCAATTGCATAGAGTCGTTGGTTGGTGTTGAACTTGCCACAGGTGACAGAGAACCACTGTGCCCGAACGAAGGTAGGAAGGAATTTTTGGTGCACATGTCTCCAAATCTTTGGCCAATGCAACTTGGGGTGTTTGAGTTCAATGACATTACGACTTATCCGTCGTTGCAGCCAAACATAAAAATCCTTCGCGCATGGTGGTCTCGTGCGCAGAAGCTCGTCTCTGATATAACTAAGTTCCACGATAAATGTTGATACATGCGCAAAATGTGGCGTAAAGTGGCCCACCGCTACCGGAGGTGTGAGGGACGCTGGAACTAGGAGATCCAGTAGGCGGGATGTAAGGCAATCACGCCCACTACGCCATTGCTTGTACATCGTGGCTAGAAGAAGCGCCGTCGCTCGGCAGTGAACATTCATAAGTCCGAGTCCCCCCTTGTCCGTAGGGAGCGTGAGCGTTGTGTATCGCACCTTGAGGGGCGATCCAATCATCACAAAATAGCCTAATGCTGATTGAAGTCGACGTCCTAGCGTGAGTGGTAGGGGCAGGATCTGCGAAATATGCACCATTCGAGAAACCACATAAGTGTTCAGATATTCGACTCGCTGCAAAGGATCAAGGCGCCGTAGGAGATGTTGTCGGACCATGGTACGTGTTGTCTGTAAAATACGTCGGTAGTTAACTGCCGCAGTATGTTTTACAGATGAGGTAAAGTCTATGCCGAGATAGCGGAATCGTTGCACATAAGGAAACGGACTGATTTCTTCCGGCGTAAGGCCCCTTCCAACCGGCATTGCTGCCGATTTGTTCATGTTCACTGCACTACCCGCCGTCACACTGTGGTCCAACAACAGTTCAAGGACCGTCTTCACCTCTTCTTCAGAACGAACGAGCAGCAGGAGGTCGTCCGCATAGGCACGACATTTGAAGGTGTAGCCCCGCAGTTCCATCCCAGAAAGAGAATTTGTTAGCCTCCCAATTAATGGTTCCAACGCTATCGCGAACAGCAGCATCGAAAGAGGGCAGCCCTGGCGAATGGATCGTCGAATTTGAATGGGCCCTGCTATACGCCCATCAACCTGTACCAAGGATTGTGCGCCCCCATAAATCCTTCTAATGAGACCAGTAAAACGGTCTGGAAATCCCATTTGTTCCAGTACAGCGTACAGATAGTTGTGGCGCACCTTATCAAAAGCACTGTCAAAATCAACCGCCACCATCGCCGCTTTAAGCCGGCACTCCTCCGCCAGCGCTATCACATCACGGCATTCGCCAGTAGCTGTTTGCACATTCACCGATCCACCCGGTGTCGTCTGTTCTGGAGAGAGAACGCTACGAATTAACATACGACATCGGGACGCTAGCAACGCTGCAAAGATCTTATAGTCGGCATTAAGCAGGGTGATGGGGTGATAATGTGTGACCGTAATTCCTGGCTTCGGTTTATGTACTGGCACCAAGAGGCCTTCCATAAAAGCCGGTGGAATAGGCGCATCGGAATTTAACATCTCGTTGTACATTTCCGTCCATCGCGGTGCCATTTCGTTGCGAAATTCTCGATAAAATTCAGCAGGAAGTCCATAAATGCCTGGGGACCGATTCAACGCACCTTTTGCGATCGCATCATGTACTTCCTAAAAGCTAATGGCTTCCAGTAAGGTTCCCGCGGCTTCCACCGTCAGTGTACGGGAGACGTACGTGGCTATACGTTCGAGGTCATCGACAGGGGCTGCTTCTTCCCGATAGATGTGTTGGTAATGGTCGACGAATGCAGAGATAATGTCCGCTTGTCGCGTCACTCTTCGGTCTTCACGGTTAATTAATTCCCATACCAAAACGCGTCGTCGGTGCTTTCGTTCATTCACGACGTGGTGCATGGAAGGAATCTCGTGCATTATCGTATCGTGACATCTGGCGCGCACCATGGTTCCCTGAAGATGTTTCCGAGCTAAAGCCACTAGTTTAGCTTTTATCCTTTTGCGTTCGATCCAGACGTCCTGTCCCGGCGGACCATCGTCCAGGTCGCGCAGCGCTGCAAAATAAAAGTCGGTCGCACGGCGGCGCCATTCTGCCATCTTCCTGCTATATGAGATGAACGTACGGCGAAGCGCCGGTTTAGCACAAGTCAGCCACCAATCAAGCTTCGTCGCACACCTTCCAACCCTTCGCTCGCACATCGTCCATGTCTCAAGGATCCGGTGACGGCATTCAGGATCATGTAGATGTTGAATGTTTAATTTCCACGGGGCCTTACTGTTCCACACCTCTCTACGGGGAAGAAGCACCGTACAGATGTAAGCGCTGTGATCGGAAAATGCCAATGGCCAGCGTTCCGCGTACTGGACATCATTTGCATGAGCGCGTGAGATATAAATTCGATCTAACCTGCTCGCCGAATGACTTGTCACATAGGTGTTTCCCGGTGCATCTCCATGTCGTAATTCCCACGTGTCACTAAGTACAAGGTCGTTGACCACGATTCGCAACTCTTGGCTGATGTTTGCTTGTGGCCATTGGTCTTTCTGGCTGAGAACACAGTTGAAATCTCCACCAATTATTACACATTCATAACGTCCATGGAAAAGTGGGGCAATGTCTTCCGCATAAAATCGCGCCCTTTCCCGCCGCCGATTGTTTCCCGACGGTGCATAAAGATTGATGACGCGTGTCCCAAACGTCGTGAAAGCCATTCCCCTGGCCGACGGAAGGTAACACACGTTTTCCACTGGGAAGCCATCTCGCACGTAAACTGCCACCCCACTCCCATTGTGATCTCCATGTGACGAATAGGATTGGTAGCCTGCGATGTATGGGAGTGCAGCTTTGTGGACTTCCTGCAGCAAAGCAATATCCACATCAGATGCCCAAATCGTCTCCTTCAATAGGTGTATTTTGGCCGGTGAACGCACGTCATTTATATTTAATGTCGCAATACGGTTCGCATGGCGTTGAATCCCACTCTGTCGATGCGCAACACCACCTCCCTGCATCGGCGCTGGGGTCTGAGTTGGAAGACGTTCTCGCGGCCCTCTCCCTCCACCTTCAGCAATTATTAGGCCGTCTTCGTGAGTGCCGGTTGCCTCTGTATGACGTCCGGCGCCTCCTCAATATCGTCATACCACATCTTTGCAGGCAGTGATATATTCGTGGCCATTGCCACAGCATCTGCGTCTGGAGAGCCAACTGGCTGTGATTCCTCTTCAGCATCACCACGTCCCGGTACCGTCAGTGTGACAGACCGCTGTGGGTCCGATCGAACAGTTTCCATTGCCTCATCCTGTTTCGTAGAAGCTGTTGTGTCGTCTTGGTCCACAGGCACATCGTCGTCGGGGCAAGGGGAGTCATCCCTAGGAGATGTCGTGCGACGACGCCATTTCCTCCTTTTCGGGGAACGTTGTTTGCGTGATCTTCCTTCCGTGTCCTCAGATTGTAGGGAATCACGGCTGCCCGACAGAAAAGCATCCGTAGGAACAGGAAGTGTTTCGAGTCCCATCGTTGTACTTGGCGGGAGTTCGGTCGAAACTGATGTTGTCGTCACAGAGTGCGTTCCAGACGGAACAGCATCCGTAGCGGCTGGAACTGCTTCGTGTACTATCGGTGTGCTTGGTGGGAGTTCGGTCTCATCTGATGTTGTCGCCGTAGATTGTATGCTCGATGGAGCAGCATCCTCTGTCATCCCGACGTCTGCTACAAGGTTTCGGAGAGTGCCATCTTGATCTTCCACCAGGGCTGTGTCTTTTCGGTCATCAGCGGACGCAGTGAGGGCTTTGGCATAGGTGATCGGTAGTACTGTCATCGCCGGCGACGGCTCCCGCACATCTGAAGGCAGTTGCGTAATCCGCCGTTGCATACAGTTCGACCTGAGGTGTCCCTCCTGGCCACAGCCAGAACATGTACGTGGTTGACCATCGTAAATCACCACCGCTCGACAACCACCAATTGTCAGATAGGACGGTACATGCTTCTGAAGATCAATAGTGATCTGTCGCACTCCATTAAGAACTGGGTACGTGGCGAATTGTGTCCAGCGTTCTGCTGTGTGACCATGTACCGTGCCGTATGACTTAAAAGCCTCGATAACTTCGTCAGCCGGGAGCTCAAATGGCAGCTCAAAAACACGTATTGTCCGTACACCCAGACCAGCATGTTCTACAGTTACCGTGCCGACATTCCCGTCACTATGGCAAAATCGGAGACCTGCTTTTGTCGCCTGTAGAATTCTCTCACACGCCGCGTCATTTACCATCTAACGATGGACAGATGAATTACGACAATATCGTTTGGCGGTATCTTGACGTCCTCTCGAATGAATCGTTCCACTGCTAAAGCCTTTGGTCGTTCGTAGTCTTTGCAGAAATTGACTCGTAATGTAGTTCTCCTGTACTTGTTCGCCATGATCGTTGTTACTAGCCCGCGCGCAGACTAAGTCCACAAGTAAACAAAGACTCGCACACGCCGCACAGGCGGAAGTATCGGACCTCCGCTTCGCACGGCCGCTAGCGCCGAACACCACTCAGCTATCGGGGGAGACACTCCACTGATGCAATTGAAGAAGAGTTCAAAGGAAAGTTGTGTTTCATTTCAGTTAGGTACCCCACCCATACAACTATACACTATGTGCTCAAATGTATCCTGACACCTGCTGAAAAAACTTACAAGTTATTGGCGCCCTCCATCGGTAATGCTGGAATTCAATATGGTGTTGGTCCACCCTTAGCCTTGATGACAGCTTCCATTCTCGCTGGCGTACTTTCAGTCACGTGCTGGAAGGTCTCGTGGGGAATAGCAGCCCATTCTTCATGGAGTGCTGCACTGACAAGGGAACCTCCCCATCGCACCCCCCCTCAGATTTAGTTTAAGTTGCCACAGTGGATAGGCCTTGTAAAACTGAACACAGATCACTCGAGAAAACAGGAAGAAGTTGTGTGGAACTATGAAATAATAAGCAAAATATACAAACTGAGTGGTCCATGTGCAACATATACAACATCAAGGATACTCTGAGCTCAAGAGCGCTGTGGTCACGTGGTTAGCGTGAGCAGCTGCGGAATAAGAGGTCATTGGTTCAAGTCTTTCTTTGAGTGAAAATTTTAGTTTTTTTAATTTCGCAAAGTTATGATCTGTCCGTTCGTTCATTGACGTCTCTGTTCACTGCAGTAAGTTTAGTGTCTGTGTTTTGCGACCGCACCGCAAAACCGTGCGATTAGTATACAAAAGGCCGTGCCCCTCCAATGGGAACCGAAACCATTTGATCGCAAGGTCATAGGTCAACCGATTCCTCCACAGGAAAACACGTCTGATATATTCTGTACGACACTGGTGACGGCATGTGCTTCAAATGACACGAATATGTTGTCGAACCACCTAACTTGTACACTTGGCGAATGGGTAAAAAGATTCTTCTACCTTGCCCGACTTAGGTTTTCTTGCTGATGTGATAATCATTCCCAAAAAAGTGATGAAAACATAAAGAGTTTGTCACATAAACTGAAAATAAAAAACTAAACTTCTCACTTGAGAGAAGATTTTAACCAGGGACCTCTCGTTCCGCAGTTGCTCACGCTAACCACGGGACCACGGCGCTCCTGAGATCACAGCGTACTTGATGTTAATTATCTTGCGCATGGACTACTCAGTTTGTATATTTTGCTTATTTTTTCAAAGTTCCACACGACTTCTTCCTGTTTCCTCGATCGATCTGTGTTCAGTTTTTCAAGGCCTATCCACTGTGCCAACTTATAACTAAATCTGAGGGGGGTGCGATGTGGAGGTTCCCTTGTGAGAAAAGATATCGATGTCAGTCGATGAGGCCTGGCACGAAGTCGGTGTTCCAAAACATCCCAAAAGTATTCTATAGGATTCAGGTCAGGACTCTGTGCAGGCCAGTCCATTTCAGGGACGTTATTGTCGTGTAACCACTCGACCACAGGCCGTGGATTATGAACAGGTGCTCGATAGTGTTGAAAGATGCAACCGCCATCCCCGAATCGCTCTTCAACAGTGAGAAACAGAAAGGTGCTTAAAACATCACTGTTGGCCTGTGCTGTGATAAGTGCCACTCAAAACAACAAGGGGGGCAAAATACGACCATACCATAACGCAACCGCCTCCGAATTTTACTGTTGGCACTATACACGTTGGCAAATGACGTTCACCGGGCATTCGCCATACCCACCCTCTGCCATCGGATCGCCACCTTGTGTACCGTGATTCGTCACCGCACACAACGTTTTTCAACCCTTCAATCGTCCAATGTTTACACTCCTTACACCAAGCAAGGCGTCGTTTGGCATTTACCTGCGTGATGTGTGGCTTATGAGCAACCGCTCGACAATGAAATCCAGGTTTCCTCACCTCCCGCATAACTGTCTTAGTACTTGCAGTGGCTACTGATGCAGTTCGTAATTTCTGTGTGATGGTCTGGATAGATGTTTGCCATTACTCACTACGGCCCTCTTCAACTGTCGGCGGTCTCTGTCAGTCAACAGACGAGGTCGGCCTGTACGCTTTTGTGCTGTACGTGTTCCTTCACGTTTTCACTTCACTATCACATTGGAAACAGTGAACCTAGGGATGTTTAGGAGTGTGGCAATCTCGCGTACAGACGCATGACACAAGTGACAATCATTTGACTGCGTTCGAAGTCCGTGAGTTCCGTGGAGCGCCCCATTCAGCTCTCTCAAGATGTCTAATGACTACTCAGGTAGCTGATATTGATTACCTGGCAGTAGGTGGCAGCACAATGCACCTAATATGAAAAACGTATGTTTTTGGAGGTGTCCGGATACTTTTGACTACATAATGTACTTGGAGGTAGTAGAGGATCACTTCTGGTAATGGGCAGGAATTCACTGACATTAACATCAGCATCTGCCATTCTGACATCATAAGATTTGGACAATTGCACGAACGCCATTACATCATTGGTCCGCAAATTCTGAAATCATTGTCTTACTGCCCTGCCCTGACAAGTCCAACCCTACCATCTGCCACCTGACCCTCCCACCCTTTGTAACTCTGTGCACCTCTGCTCGTCGATGTCATCGTGTAGTCTGTCAATGGCATACAAGGTCAGCTCCCCAAACTTCTCTCAGTTTTAATTTTTATACTTCAATTGCATGTCGGTCAAATTTTCTGTCTGTATTATGCCCAGTATGAAACGACACCAGCAGCAGCAGTGATCAGCTGTGAAGAAGAAGACTACCAGTAAGTATTTTGTCTATCTGTCTCTAGTTATTATTATTGTTATTATTATGTGTTTTGATATATTTTGGGCTTTGTTATTATTGTTACAAATGCGGACATGCAGGTGTTGCTTTCTGAACCACAGCAGCAGCAGGAGCAGCAACAGCAGAAGCAACAGCAGCAGTAGCAGTTACTGTCCCAACCATCTGGACCTGGTGTTGTTCGACTGTGTTGTAGCACAGCCATAGCAGCCACCAGAATTTGAGTCTCATCTAAAGTCTTGCAAAATACTGCTATTCACCAATACATACAATTTGATAGCAAGTGGATCTAAATATGTTAATGTAGGCCTAAATCCTCACAATGCTTTTAATGTGGTGATTGAGATGGAGAACGTTCACAGTCTTCGTAGTGCAATATGCATGGTGCAAATGAGACTAACTGTGTAATAGAATAGAGTTCATGGAGGCAAAGGTGACGACTGACTACATCTCCTCTCGTAGTCGAATTAACATTGGCATGTTAAAAGGTAAGATGTAATCTGAAGATGCAGTCACGTACATTAAACATTCAAGTGTGGTGAATTTAAAAATCCTGTACAATGCGTTACTGATGTGGAAGACAGACTGAGTCACTGGTGTCCTTGTATTAGACCTGCATACTCAGACATTATTGACTATTTGTGTTTGAAGTGTGTGAATATAAATTGGTTATAACAGTGTATAAATGCACCATGATATGCTTCTGAAAAGTCTGTAAGCATAAAATCTGTGGAGACTGAATTTGCTGAATGTAATTGCACCTATAGGCCTGAATGTGATTCAAGGCATATAGGAAAGAACAATTTGGACAATAATGTATAACTGAGTGGTTGTGTGTCTTATATGCAGGATGTTAGAGGTATAAGTGCATCTGTTTTTATTTGCTACTGATGAGAGTGTATTGAACAACATTACATCACTATTTACATGATTGCAGACTAACAATTATAGCTATTAAAAGAACAATGTTTTCACATGGATTAGTACCTCCAAATACATGTGGCAACTACTACTATTTCCATGGGCAGCAGGTCAGATGTCGAAGTGTGAAGACATGGCCTCAAATTGATCACTCTCTAGTGACAAGTGTAGTTCATTCAGTGGTGCAGTTATTAGCCTACTGTACAGAAAACCTCAGGTAGTACATTATCTGACGTGTTTTCAGGGAGACTGTTCGATGCTGAGAGAAATCAACTAACACACGGTAGTGGGTTTGTGTTAGTGTACCAATGATCATGACATCTGCAACTATGCCACTAATATGATAACAATAATAATAGTAATATACAGTTTATAAGTACACATAGTGTGCAGTCATTCACAGGCGTATGCACATACACACACAACTATGACAAACACTTCATCTAGCTATTACACACACACAAACACACACACGCACACACACACACACACACACACACACACACACACACACACACACACACTTTCACTCGAGTGGATAGTGTGAAAATGGGAGGGTCCTGACCTCATCTGCATATATAAAGCGTTTCTCATCATGACATTACAGACTAACTTTCAGTGGCAGTGCAGTATTCCCCTCACGTCATCTAGACCAGACACCATATGTGGAGATGAATCATTAGTGTGCATACACTCCTTGTAGCCTTTGATCGTAAGAGCCTGTGAAGCCACACAGTGCATACGCTTAGACTATATTTAGATGACAATTGCATCTATACAGTATGCATGCATTTCTTATCTGAACCCCTACAATCTCCACACTCAGTCAGCCGTGTGACTAATATTTCTTCAGGCCAAAAACCTCCATGTTCTGAGGTGTCACGCCAAAGCGATTACCTGTTGCGTATCCAAATGTATGGAATTCCTCAGGACTGTACCTAATTACTTCATATGGATCAAAAAATGGTTCAAATGGCTCTGAGCACTATGGGACTTAACATCTATGGTCATCAGTCCCCTAGAACTTAGAACTACTTAAACCTAACTAACCTAAGGACATCACACAACACCCAGTCATCACGAGGCAGAGAAAATCCCTGACCCCGCCGGAAATCGAACCCGGGAACCCGGGCGTGGGAAGCGAGGACGCTACCGCACGACCACGAGCTGCGGACAACATATGGATCACAGCCTTTCACCCAGTAGAGTACACTGCATATATCTGTATAAAGTAATTTCAGGTCGCGAAGTTTGGTTTTGCAGACTCATAGTAGATTCGTTACATGTGGTGTTTGTGGAGGTCCAGAACACACGTACTAATATAGACAGGCTTCGTGAACTCCAGTGAAACCTTAGGCATCTCCACAGTGACTAGTCCTCTTTTAGAGATTGTAGCCCACTAAAAATTTGGCCTGGTGATGCAATATCTTGTGCCGTAATACCCATTCCAGTGGTGAACTAAACGAATTTCCTGCTGGTTTCTAAAATTCTCCATGATTTTGCCAAAAACTTAATTATTCAATAATTTGTAAAAATATTATTCAAAATTACATTGTGAGAGCCCTCTTTTATGTCTTGACATCAATGTACTCCTTTAGCCAGGAAAGCTGGTAGAAGTCAATGCCACAGGTGATTCTAAGTCGTTACTTGCGGCGTTGCTGGAGGTGTCTACAGTAGAGAATGTATCTCTGCTTATTCCCTAGCATTGTCATCATCTTGGTGACGGGACTCTTTTACGGGACTATGTGGTCTGGACACAGCAGTTAGTCACTTTGCGTGTCATGTAAATTGGCAGGATATTCCAGATATGCCTCCAAGAGAAATTCCAGACCAGTTTCAGCAGCCAGACGACAAATCTTTTCTCCCAATCTGACGATTTCATCAGAACCCTACAAACAGCACAGTTTGCCGCATGGCATGCCTCTAGAGATAGTTTACATTCAAGTAAAGGATATTACTTGAGTCCTCAGATGGTCTGTGCTCCTCCTCACTCATTCACTGGTTACTCGCCTTGGTGTATTTGTGAATGCACTGGCAAAAACCCCAACGATTCCCATTTTCTAAAAACGGAAATGTATCAACGTCAGTCAATAGTTAGATGCTGATATGTGCCATTTTTAACATAGCATGTCTTGAAAACCCTGGTGCTGTTTACAAGAATGTAGGTTCCATAGTGTATGTGCCAAGCCATACCCACATCTACCTCCATGTACAGTTTAGCATATCCCTCTATGACAGAGATGTTGAGCTCCCTCCATACATTCACCACATGCTTATACTCTACATACATTACGGCAGTGATGATGATGATGTTCTAGGTCGATGGGGTCGCTCGACATCATGGTCATCAGAGCTCTGACGAAAAGTCAGCATGAAAATCTCATGGGTGAGGAAGAAGGCTGTCCCCCATTTCGGCAGTGCCTGTGAGTTTATTGATAAATGACGGGTATGTGTCGTGGCACTTGGTACTTCAAGTTACATGGATTATGAGCAGCACCACAGAAGTTCCCTGTTAGATGATGGTAGTCTCTCAATGGAGTTTCCACTTTTCTGTCGCATACCAGCTCACAAAAATGACATTCTGCTACCTGCTTGCATACGACATAATTCCCCTGTAACAATAATAATGTCGTGTGGCTAGGGCCTCCCGTCAGGTAGACCGTTCGCCTGGTGCAAGTCTTTTGATTTGATGCCACTTCGGCGACTTGCGTGTCGATGGGGATGAAATTATGATGATTAGGTCAACACAACACTCAGTCCCTGAGCGGAGAAAATCTCCGACCCAGCCGGGAATCGAACCTGGGCCCTGAGGATTTACAGTCCGTCGCACTGACCACTCAGCTACCGGGGGCGGACATTCCCCTGCGATTTGGTCACTAGAATATTTATAGCATAAAGAACATCAACACCTGACAAAAGTCTTTTATGACTCATTATCCTCCACATCCACCACTGCTGCATGCGTAAAAGCGTGCCGAGCTACAAATGCCTCAGATGACACCACTGGCATCACCTCATCGAGCCTCATCGCACCAGCCAATGCATACCACACTAAAGGACCTGCATCACTCAAAGGTACCACACAACAACGTCACATCCTGTCAACCCCCTTCCCACAACCATCCTTCCCTCCAACAGCCATTAAACAACCAACAGAACGAAAAAACACCGATAACAATTCCTCATCCACACAAAAAAACACAAATTGATTCCGACAACATCCGACGTTTGGACACAACTCCTGCCCCTGTAACACCTTCTCCTACCATCCATACCTTTGTCATTCCCAACCCAGGTCAGAAAATCCTCAAAAGCAAATCATTCATCCTCGAAATCAAAAAATACCTACAAAGCCTCCACGTCCAACAAATCATCCCTACAAAAGATTCTGTATTACCTATGTCTCTCAGCCCCAACTGCCTCAGTGACCTTTTCTTCAAAATTCCTGCTATTATCTTCGATTACAAAGTCCCTGAAAGACCTATTACCACAATACCCCGCGCCACACAACGCCGACATCCCCGTAGTCATCCCACCTTCACCACAATGATCAGCAAAGTCAACGTCGAGATCACAGATGATGACACAGAATCCAAACTGAGCAACAACCGGAAAATAGAAGTTCAAAAAACCCTTCAAATCAACAATGATCATGGTCCCTCAAGTCATCCATGCATTTACCACCAGAGTCCTTCTCCTTAAAGAGGGAGCCCTGATACATCACCACAGCCACAAGACTGAACCCCCTAAATCCCATCCCCAGTCCTATCACTGCCAAAACTGCGTTCTATACAGTGATCGCCTATCCACAGAGTGTAAAAACTCACCTACCTGTCGACATTGCAATGTCTTCAGTTTCCTTAAATGTGGTCCTACACTAGCTTCGCCTCCTACCTGCAACACCTGCAATGAAACCCACGCCGTCTATTCTGTGAAATTCAAAGCCAAGCCCGAACCAACCAAACAGGAACTCACTGTCCCAATCCATCCCACTGATACCCCAATTGATCCTAGCATTTGCCTCCAGCCTACTCCACCGATGAAAACATCATCAAATTCATGTCTGTTGTTCTCCAAAACATACATTCCAGCGTACTCACATCCTTCAACGAATCTTCGTTGCTACCTGCTCCATCTCTCATGTCAACACTCAAGCCGCCTAATCACACAACCAGGTCCATTTCTTCTTCACCCACCTCAACGCCCTAGTTTAAGGTTTTTCTAGCCCTAATGCACACATACCACCGCTACTTTCCTAGTAATTGTGCGACAGCAGTACAAAATCTTGTACCACAGCACATGTACCCTGTCCTCCAGTTAACACCTTTTAATGCATACCCTGTCCCAACACAATTTGCATACCCTTAGTCTTAATGAAACATTCTTCCAACCATGTCACACCTCTCCCTATATGCTCCACCTTCCTCTAGCCAGAGGTGGAGCTACAATTGGCCACCACTAGAACATCAGTGTGTTTCCACAACCCTCATGCAATATTCCCACTGGACACTTTATCCTTATCCTTTTTTTCCAAATCATAACAGTTACCTGTGCCACCATCAACATCTGATCTCATCACACTTTCCCCTGTGACTTCCTCACCGTCATAGATCATAGCTTTTCCCCCTACATTACAGCTGCTGATCTTCCCCACAGTACTCTGGCAGTGGCATCAGTTTACAGACTCCTTGCAAGCTGACGTTGTTCACATCCCACAACACACCTAAAACCAACACTATCTCCGATGTTGTCCTAGCATCTCCCAACCTTCTTGGACGTCTTACTGCAGTGGTCCTCGATGAGACTGGAAGTGACCACCTACCTGTATTCCTCACAATCTCCTACACACAACCTCATCCTTGCGGACCCATCGTAATCACCTTTCAAGAGTTTTGCAGTACTACTCCCATTCCAACTGGAATGCCCACTGGTAATCCATAGAAAGCCAGGCTGGAAGCTACTCCACGACCTTCCAACAACATGACGTTATCCCTCATGCTACATACTGCAGTAGACATTGTCAGACGCTAAATGCACCCACAATCCTACCAAGACCATATATCCTCACTAACCCACCCTCCCTCACAAGCTTTTCTGCTCCTCTGAGAATCCCTACTGCATTTACCACTCCTCCTTCCACAGTCCTGACGGGGATACAGTCACACACCACCGGCAAATACACGTACATATCAGTAATTTGTTAAATGCACATATATATATATATATATATATATATATATATATATATATATATATATATATATATATATATCTGTTTACAGTCTACGTAAATATTGTATGCAGATCGTTGGTATTTGTGTGTGTGAGTGATTCACTACGTTTCGAAGACTATCTGACGTTACACGAATAAAAGAAAAAAATAAGAAGAAACACACATCATCTACATGTTTAGTCGTGTTACAGCTCTCCTCTTGTAAAGCCTTATGTCGAGGTGGTTGGTCATATTTATTACGATACTTCACAGCTGAGTGACTCACTGCGCGTTGTTTGAGAAATGTGCTGTGAATTACGAGTGTGAATTGGGACTGCTAATCTGAGGGAGACAGCAATTGGCGATCGGACATTTTCGTCATATTTCGAAATGCGTCCCACAACCATCTATAGAAGTATTTTGAAATCTCATGCTTGCGTCTACAATAAATTTCTGAACCCCACTGAAGAAGATCGTCCACACGTCTTTATGATCTTCAGTAGGTCTAAATCCTCTTCTCGCGAGTGGAGATTGATTTAGCAGTCTACTGCATAATTTCAATGTGCCCAAACACCACCACGCAGAGAATCGTGTCCGCATATTCTTTTTTCACAAGGAAATCAAGAAGCTATATAAGAGTCATTTACTGCGCTGCAGCAAAACGGACTTTATAAAAACGAAGTGAAGATTCATCCCTTTACTCTGTACAGAAATAGTTGAAAACCACAGGTTCTGGACTCGCATGTTTTTTTTCGAAATGCTGTGGTTCTGAAAACATTCCATGCAATTGGATGTTAGGTTACTTGCATATCCCTAACCAGATATCAAACTGGGAATGGGTAGCTACAGTGTAACGTGGAACCTGATCCACGTTCTGTTTCTGGCGCATCTCTGGGTTTAATCGCAGAGTGAAAAATATTGAGGCACCTGACGCTCGATTCTACAACTTTCAAGGTTTTAATGAAACTCTCCATCGCAACACCGTTTCTCCGGCTACGAATAATCTCTGCTGATCCCTCGAGTTATGGCAGCTGTTCGGTAGACGGCTGTAGCACCGTTTTCACAGATTAATTTTAATTCATCATCAAGCCGACAATTTGTACGAAATGTTAATAACTTGCATACAAGAACCTTCTTCGTGAATCAGCGTATCGACTAATGATAGCTGCATCAAAAACCCTACAGCAATCCTGAAATTAGACTACACATACAGACGGACTCTAGGTCCCGACTTCAGAGAGAGAGAAAGAGAGAGAGAGAGAGAGAGAGAGAGAGAGAGAAGAGAAGATGCTACAAGTCTCGTCTATACGCCTCGTACTCGAGTTCTCACCATCATCAAATGGAACACGTCCTCTCACCCCCCCCCCCCGCCCCCTACACCTATTCCCCATTACCTACAGTATCCTCTCCCACAACAGCGGTAACCCATGGATCTGTCTCATCCCCAGCTCACCCTATATTTTCTCTTTCAGCCATGACTCATCATCTTCCACATCTACCAATGCTGCACACATAACAGCCTGCCGAGCTGCAGCTGCCTCAGATGACATCATGGCATCACCTCATTAAGCCTCATCGCTTGTGTGTGGTTTGGAGCCGTGTGGAGGGTCTAAACCAGAGGCTCAGACGACTCTGCGACTATAATGGTTGCAAATTCATCGACCTCCGTTATTGGGTGGAGAACTGTAGGGCCCCCCTAGACAGGTCAGGCGTGCACTACACACCGGAAGCAGCTACTAGGGTAGCAGAGTACGTGTGGCGTGCACACGGGGGTTTTTTAGGTTAGATGGACCCCCCCTTGGGCGAAACGATAAAATACCTGACGGCTTACCAGAGAGGACATTATCATCGTTGATAAAGATCGTCCGTCCTCAGAGACCAAAAACAGGAAAAGTTAACATAATATTGGTAAACTGCAGGAGTATCCAGGGCAAGGTTCCTGAATTAGTATCTCTTATTGAAGGAAATAGTGCGCATATAGTATTAGGAACGGAAAGTTGGTTAAAACCGGAAGTGAACAGTAACGAAATCCTAGACACAGAATGGAATATATACCGCAAGGATAGGATAAACGCCAATGGTGGAGGAGTATTTATAGCAGTAAAGAATTCAATAATATCCAGTGAAGTTATTAGCGAATGCGAATGTGAAATAATCTGGGTTAAGCTAAGTATCAAAGGTGGGTCAGATATGATAGTCGGATGCTTCTATAGACCACCTGCATCAGCAACCGTAGTAGTTGAGCGCCTCAGAGAGAACCTGCAGAACGTCGTGAAGAAGTTTCGTGATCATACTATTGTAATAGGGGGAGACTTCAATCTACCAGGTATAGAATGGGATAGTCACACAATCAGAACTGGAGCCAGGGACAGAGACTCTTGTGACATTATCCTGACTGCCTTGTCCGAGAATTACTTCGAGCAGATAGTTAGAGAACCAACTCGTGAAGCTAACGTTTTAGACCTCATAGCAACAAATAGACCGGAACTTTTCGACTCCGTGAATGTAGAAGAGGGTATCAGTGATCATAAGTCAGTGGTTGCATCAATGACTACAAGTGTAATAAGAAATGCCAAGAAAGGAAGGAAAATATATTTGCTTAACAAGAGTGATAGGGCACAAATCGCAGAATATCTGAGTGACCACCATCAAACGTTCATGTCTGAGGAAGAGGATGTGGAACAAAAATGGAAAAAATTCAGAAACATCGTCCAGTACGCCTTAGATAAGTTCGTACCGACTAAGGTCCAAAGCGAGGGGAAAGATCCACCGTGGTATAACAATCATGTACGAAAGGTACTACGGAAACAAAGAAAGCTTCATCATAGGTTTAAGAGTAGTCGAATCATAGCTGATAAGGAAAAGCTGAACGAAGCGAAAAAGAGCGTAAAGAGAGCAATGAGAGAAGCATTCAACGAATTCGAACATAAAACATTGGCAAACAATCTAAACAAGAACCCTAAAAAGTTTTGGTCATATGTAAAATCGGTAAGCGGATCTAAATCCCCTATTCAGTCACTCGTTGACCACGATGGCACCGAAACAGAGGACGACCGAAGAAAGGCAGAAATACTGAATTCAGTGTTCCGAAACTGTTTCACTGCGGGAAATCGTAACACGGTCCCTGACTTCAGCCGTCGCACGGACGCCAAAATGGAAAATATTGAAATAAACGATATCGGAATTGAAAAACAACTGCTATCACTTAGTAGCGGAAAAGCATCCGGACCAGACGAGATACCCTTAAGATTCTACAGTGATTATGCTAAAGAACTTGCCCCCTTTCTATCAGCAATTTATCGTAGATCGCTGGAAGAACGTAAAGTACCTAGCGACTGGAAGAAAGCGCAGGTCGTTCCCATTTTCAAGAAGGGTCATAAATCAGATGCGAATAATTATAGGCCTATTTCGCTTACGTCAATCTGTTGTAGAATAATGGAACATGTTTTGTGTTCTCGTATTATGACGTTCTTAGATAATACAAATCTCCTTCATCATAACCAACATGGATTCCGCAAACAGAGATCATGTGAAACTCAGCTCGCCCTATTTGCCCAAGAAATTCACAGTGCCGTAGACACTGGCGAGCAGATTGATGCCTTATTCCTGGACTTCAGGAAGGCATTTGATACGGTTCCGCACTTACGTTTAGTGAAAAAAATACGAGCTTACGGAATATCGGACCAGGTTTGTGATTGGATTCAGGATTTCCTAGAAGAAAGAACACAACATGTCATTCTTAACGGTTCAAAATCTGCAGATGTAGAGGTAATTTCGGGAGTACCGCAAGGAAGCGTGATAGGACCTTTATTGTTTACAATATACATAAATGACTTAGCTGACAACATCGGTAGCTCCGTGAGGCTATTTGCAGATGACACGGTTGTCTACAAGAAAGTAGCAACATCAGAAGACTCGTACGTACTCCAGGAAGACCTGCAGAGGATTAATGCATGGTGCGATAGCTGGCAGCTTTCCCTAAACGTAGATAAATGTAATATAATGCGCATACATAGGGGCAGAAATCCATTCCAGTACGATTATGCCATAGGTGGTAAATCATTGGAAGCGGTAACGACCGTAAAATACTTAGGAGTTACTATCCGGAGCGATCTGAAGTGGAATGATCACATAAAACAAATAGTGGGAAAAGCAGGCGCCAGGTTGAGATTCATAGGAAGAATTCTAAGAAAATGTGACTCATCGACGAAAGAAGTAGCTTACAAAACGCTTGTTCGTCCGATTCTTGAGTATTGCTCATCAGTATGGGACCCTTACCAGGTTGGATTAATAGAAGAGATAGACATGATCCAGCGAAAAGCAGCACGATTCGTCATGGGGACATTTAGTCAGCGCGAGAGCGTTACGGAGATGCTGAACAAGCTCCAGTGGCGGACACTTCAAGAAAGGCGTTACGCAATACGGAGAGGTTTATTATCGAAATTACGAGAGAGCACATTCCGGGAAGAGATGGGCAACATATTACTACCGCCCACATATATCTCGCGTAATGATCACAACGAAAAGATCCGAGAAATTAGAGCAAATACGGAGACTTACAAGCAGTCGTTCTTCCCACGCACAATTCGTGAATGGAACAGGGAAGGGGGGATCAGATAGTGGTACAATAAGTACCCTCCGCCACACACCGTAAGGTGGCTCGCGGAGTATAGATGTAGATGTAGATGTACGTGAGTGTATATAATTTTACATGATATTTCTTGACTGCTGTGATTTGCATGTTTTATATTTGCTTCATGACCTGGAATTGCCATCTCTGTGAGGATTGTTTGGAGGCAAGCTTTTGCACCTCGAATGCTGTGAGCATCATTGGTGTCAACAACATAATTGTAGGAGCTGCTGTTGAAGTAGCAATCGTTGCCCTACGCCTCGTGAGTTGATGTGTCTCTGTCGAATCGCCATGGCTCATCATCATCTATTCTAGGCCTGTCTGGCTATCATCCTCAGCCGTGCAGGAGCAGCTCCACAGCTTGCCTTGTTAATGAACACCGGATAAATCACACAGCTGCGTTATACAATTCTGTGGTTGCTGATGTTTTCAGGTACAGGAACTTTCAGTCCCGTATTGATTAAACCAATGTGGAGTATCGAGGTCTGGCTACCTTCCTTCATGTTTGCTGAGCAGTGTGAGAAAATGAGCTCCCTGAAATCATCATGGTCAGCTGTGTGTCCTGCCATCAGCTGCAAAGCTCTTCTCTACTGTGTGCCGACAAATCACCTTCCTAAAGAAGGCAGTAATGCTGAAGATAAAAGCATCGTCAAAATTTCAGGGAAGGATAGCGTGATATCACAGAGACATGGCGGTATGGAAGTTTTATCAAGAGCTTCATACTGAGCCATTTTTCTGATATGAAGGGAAGATCGTCTGGTAGAGCACTCAGCGATATATTCCACTTTGACACATTCTTGCCACATGTTTCTGATTTAGTTTCATCCATATTCCAAAAGAAATTGGCGTTAAACACGCGTATATTAATGTCCATTGATGTTTACGTCTCGATGTAGACGGGAAAAAACAAGTCAGAAGATGTGAAGGATAAGGTAGTTCGGCTCCTCTACTTTTCCAAAGTAGCTGGTCAGCGTCCCTAATATGTAGGTTAATTGTTTTTCTCTTAAGGTGAGAAGCATCATTACATCTAGGTTGAGAACACGTCTCAACTACATTCTACCCAACAGAGCAAAAAAAAGGGGAATAAATAACATTTTTGCCAGAGGTGCCTCAACTCACTTACTTAGCTTGAGTATTTAGAAAGACATCTGAATGATTGCTCGAGCCAGGGGCAGATACATGTGCAAATGCACACTAGGAATAGAAAGTTCTTAAAGTTTAAGATCGCCCCACAGTAGAAACACTGACCCTTTCATGTACGTTCTTGCTCTGAGTGCTTACTAGTTCCTTTGGTGCGCTGTGTCTCTCATACTACCTTCACAGAATGACATATACGTATGCAGCAGTGGATCAAATTGTGTGCTCACAGGATTCCAGTCTCAACAAATTCAAATCATACATTAGGGATAATCCTGCATTAATCTGGTTAGGGATATGCATGTATCCTAAGTAACATCCAATTGCGTGGAATCTTTTCAGAACCACACCATTTCGAAAAAAACATGCGAGTCCAGAATCTTGCAGGATTATCCCAACTGTATGATTTGAATTTGTTGTGTCATCATCTGTGATCTCGACGTTGACTTTACTGATCATTGTGGTGAAGGTGGGATGACTACGGGGATGTCGGCGTTGTGTGGCGCGGGGTATTGTGGTAATAGGTCTTTCAGGGACTTTGTAATCAAAGGTAATAGCAGGAATTTTGAAGAAAAGGTCACTGAGGCAGTTGGGGCTGAGAGACATAGGTAATACAGAATCTTTTGTAGGGATGATTTGTTGGACGTGGAGGCTTTGTAGGTATTTTTTGATTTCGAGGATGAATGATTTGCTTTTGAGGATTTTCTGACCTGGGTTGGGAATGACAAAGGTATGGATGGTAGGAGAAGGTGTTACAGGGGCAGGAGTTGTGTCCAAACATCGGATGTTGTCGGAATCAATTTGTTTTTTTTTTGTGTGGATGAGGAATTGTTATTGGTGTTTTTTCGTTCTGTTGGTTGTTTAATGGCTGTTGGAGGGAAGGATGGTTGTGGGAAGGGGGTTGACAGGATGTGACGTTGTTGTGTGGTACCTTTGAGTGATGCAGGTCCTTCAGTGTGGTATGCATTGGCTGGTGCGATGAGGCTCGATGAGGTGATGCCAGTGGTGTCATCTGAGGCATTTGTGCCTCGGCACGCTTTTACGCGTGCAGCAGTGGTGGATGTGGAGGATAATGAGTCATGGCTGAAATAGAAAATATAAGGGGGTTTCAGAAGTTTCTTGTAGATACACTTCTGTAGATGTTTGATGGACGCGTTTCGAAACATGACGACAATGTCAGAGTGCCAATTTCTGCTTTCATCTGATTAGCAGTCGCATTTCACACGAGTCATTCGCTGAAAATTTTTCGAACAACGTCCAGTGAGTTACGCAGCTTTGAAGTATCGTAATAAGTATGACCAATACAACCACCTACTCATAAGACTGTGATGTACGACACAGTGTGTACTAGGCTTTAAGAGAGGAGTGCTGTAACACGAGCTCAACATGTAGATGATGCACGTTTTTTTCTTATTTTTTTTTTTTTTATTTCTGACGCTTCAGTTAGCCTTCTACACATACTGAATCACTCACACACACAAATACCCAAGACCCGCATACAATATCTACATTGATTGTAAACATGTAACATACATCATGATGTGCTCCGATCATTGCTTTGAGATGTCCTCCAAACGCGAATTCAGTACGGGATGTATAAGATTCCTACCTCCAGACAAATTTCCCTGTGTGTGCTGCTTACATCGCGTGTTTTATGAAAGTGACGATATTCACTAACTTGACGTTGTTCTCTGAATTTTATTCCTGTCCCCAAACAAAATACACAACTTAAGTCATGTGGTCACAGATACTTTCCCGTGAAGGGGAAAGGTGATGTGCTAGAGTTTTGGTCCGGCACACAATTTTTAATCTTCCACCAACTTTGAATGTGCTCTTATGTTTTCCTCCTCCCAGAAAGTTTTCGAAGGAAAACGGAAAATTATATCTTTCGCTTATGGGCTTATGATTAGAATGCTACTAATGAAACTGAAATTGCAGTAATGAAAAGGTTCAAAGGAAGTGGGAGGGGGGTAGGGGGGAAGAGGAGATGGACAGAGGGATGGGAGGAATTGGACACAGAGAGTGGTAAGTTGGAGATGGATTGGAGACGGGGCAGACAGATATGGAGAGGCAAGTCTGGCTTTAGGAGTGGAGCGGTGGGGGCGCTCGCTGTGTTTTGCTTCTTTGACACACGCAGCCTGCCTTGTTTGCTTTCTGAACTTAGACTCCGCTTGCTTGTGAGCAGCATCATATTCAACCGCTTCAAGAAAGCCACAACTGATTCACCTTTAACAATGAATATACACGACCAAAAGTGATGGAAGTAGAACGCTTCCTCTGTGTTGAGACAAAGATTCCACCATCGGGCATACTGGGAATACGCTTTTCCGTTCTTAGTAATGTCATATATGTCGAGATCGTTGACAATACGGCGTGTGGACTAACTCATTTCAGCCTTCCAGCCCTTCGGCATGGTTCACGGTCGCATCGCAAAAGACTGGATGCAGTTCCGTATGTACCCCATTTTGAACGGGTGCGTCAAATCCCGATTGATCTTCGTTATCATGTGCCGTCCTGTTTAAGCATCAGAGGGTGTCGCGCGGTCGTTATATACGACGGTCAACTCAAGTCCTGTTTTGGGAGTGGCAAGTAGGGTCATCTCCATTCGGAATGCCTGCAACAGCGTATCACTCGACTGCTGGCCGCTACGACGCCAAGAGAGACTCCAGCAACCGTATTGCCTGTCACTTACATGGAGCGCTCGGTCGGCGACCAACAGAGACATGTCATAAGTGACACACCCATTCGCAGAGCCTGACGGAATGGAGACGCCTGCGGCCCACCCTCCTCCTACCACATCGACCCCTGCCAACAGTGTGGCGGACACTTCTATTTAACTTTCAACATTTATCGTTCCTAAGACTGCTTTTGTGCCGGAACGTCGAGAATACCTCCCGTCGTCCGATAATGAAGGTCGAGTGCGCGACCAGCGCTCACCAAAGAAGCACAAACGGCGGCGTCGCACGAAATCTGGCGGGGACACCTCGCCTCCCATCCGTGATTGGTTATACCTCGGTGACTGCTCAAGATGAAGGGGACAACGACGTTGCTTTTGCAGATGGACCAGCAGTGACCAGTACAATGCCTAAGCAAACTGACGATGTGGAAAAACTTCGTATCACTGGCGGCTCGGCTGTCCTACCGCCGCCATCGGCTGTGTATGCGATAGATCGTATGGACACATATGAAGCGCCGACATCATCGGCATGGAGTAACGACATTGAGAACGCACTGGACACCGCGCAGGTGCTTGCGATACCCGCGACCTATCCGTAAACGCGTGGCCGTGGATTCCAGGGACACCTTGCGAGCGGCGCTAGCGGCTGCCCCCCTTCTGCTGTTTACCGGCTGGATTCAACCATGCGGCGGGCCACAGCTTCAGATGTACCGAGTGGCTATGACTTACATCAACAACATTAGTACTCGGGTGAATTTCCATCTTCTGCTGGAAATGATTTGGCCCTCCTACACTGACACCGCGCTGCTTCCAGGGGTGCACTTGGCCACCTTGCCGAATGTGGCCGGTTACGCCTTTACACCTGTCCTGGTGCCGACATTGAAGCCGAAGCAGCCACGTATGTTCACGAGAGCATATTATTTGAACACATGGACGTGCCATCAACGAAGGGTATGGTACTTACCGTTATGGGACTCCACACTGCAAATGTGTATGCCCCATCTGGTTTTGGCTGTAGAAGGGACGGAGCTTGATTTCACTCTGAGGGAATCGTTCCCCTCTTTTTTCGCCGCAACGAACATTGTCAGCTTTACGGCGACTTCAATTGTCTTTTACTTTGGAAGGACCAACGACCACCCTTCAACCCCTGCCAGAAACTTTGCTTTGCCGTTCGCGACCTTTCCGTCTGTGACACATGTGAGATTAGACATGGCGATGCACAAGGCTACACATATTAGATGGGCCACTCTGTTAGTCGCTTGGATGGGATTTCTGTTTCGCAGGGGCTCGTCGGTGCTATTCAAGATGTAGAACGCTGGCTCTTGGCGTTCTCGGACCACTGTGCAGACGTCAGTACCATCCTCCTCCCATGGTAGACGGTATGGTGCAATCGTCTGCTGTGGAAATTAAACAGCACACACCTTAACAATCCTGACTGCTGGCGGCGTGTAGCGGTGGTCTGGATAGTGGGTGATCGCCAGCTTCCAGCATATACGACGACGATGGCTTGATGGCTGGAGTGCGCCAAGCCTGCAATACCGTGAGCCCTGATGCAGTTTGGCACGGAGATATCTGCATGGAATCGCCATACAATATTTTCTACCGCCGCACGGGATTAGCCGATCGGTCTGAGGCGCTACAGTCAATGACTGTGCGGCTGATCCTGGCGGAGGTTCGAGTCCTCCCTCGGGCATGGGTGTGTGTGTTTGTCCTTAGGATAATTTCGGTTAAGTAGTGTGTAAGCTTAGGGACTGACGACCTTAGCAATTAAGTCCCATAAGCTTTCACTCACATTTTAACATTTTTATTTTCCACTTCACTGTGCTTCGTGACCGTAATACGCAACCAGCCTCTCTGACCATTCAGATGGATTGCAACAGGATCAAGGCTCACACAGTTGCACAGACCCGTCGCAGATTGCAGGAGTTGTCGTGAGGACTCGCCATCAAGATACGGTGAGGCAGGAAGACACCTCAATGCACCACATCGTGATTGACAGGAAGCACTCCTGCCCACAATTGTCACTCGTGGGGGACACTTATCCACCAACCAGGTAAATAACATGACTGGCTTTGTGGAACATTTGCGCCATATCTACCAGTGCGAGCAACATGATGTTCATGACTTGTCGATTGTTTTGTCTCACATCAGTCGCACCATCTCCAGTATCCAAGCAGAAGCCCTGGTGGAGGACATCACCTGTAATGACGTCAATGTTGTGATATCTTAGGGTGCTCCAAAGAAGTCGCCTGGTGTGGGTGGTCTTCCTGAGGAATTTTTCCAGGCTTTCCAGGACTCGGCTGCAATGTTCGCTTTTGATTGGGTATGACATGGGTATGACATAGTTACCGCTTTGCTGTCATGGAGCGAGCGGATGGGCTTCTCGGCCCCCTTCACTGGTACCCTACGACATCACTACGTCAGCGCCGACTTCCTTGTCCAGACTAATGGTTGTATCACTGGATCGGTATCGATACACCATCCCTTACGACGGAGAAGCCGACTATCGATGCCCCTCTGTGTTCCTGCTCTGTAGTCATTATTGGGAGTCTCATGGCACACTTGACAGGATTCACACTGCGGCAATACATGTTTATTGTCATGCCTATGCAGACGACCTGTTGCTGCTGGTGGATCATGGGAAGCGACCACAAGCATACTTGATCTGGTCTCCATGTGGCAAACAGTTCTTTGGGAGTTGCCAAATCTACAGTGATGCTAACTGGCCACACTCACACGAGAGGAACAAGGTCCCGCAAACCTGTCCGATCTCCCGCGAGCCGGTCGGCCGCAAACAGCGATGACCTCTGCAATGTTCTAAAGTGTGGACATTCTAATTCGAAGTGATCGACGGATCACAAACACCTCGCTGCACTACTGAACATCTCCGTTGTTAGTGCTGGCACACTCGCCCATCAGTTGGGGTACTCAAAGGTGGCACTCTCAAGAAATTGAAGAAAAAACTTCAGCGTCGTCACGAAAATGCAAACTAATTTCTGCTTCTCCATGACAACACAAGGCGTAACGCAAGTCTACGCACCCGAGAACAGCTGGCAGAACTTCATTGTTCTTCTCCATCCACCCTACACCCTTGATCTCGCGCCTTCCTACTTCCATCTGTCTGACCCGGTAAATGTAGCTCCCCGCTGGAAGCATTGCGTGGATGATTGGGAGGTTACTGATGCAGCAAGACGTTGATTCCTACGTCGACCAGTAAAGTGAAACCATGAAGTAATATAGACCCTCCCAGTGAAATTTTGTAAGCCAGTCGCATTGAACGGAGATTAAAGCGAAAAGTAGAGTTTTGTAGCCAAAATAGTGGAGAATAATATGGTGTTTTGAAATCCAGAATAAAACCAACCTGCTTTCAGGAAAAAAGTGTTGCGTTACTTATTGAACACCCCTCGTATTTATCCCACTCAGAAACAATTGCCGACTCAAATATTACTACTCAATTCAGTTATCTTTGTTAGTATAAACTCAGTTTTAAGGGAAAAAAATGGTTCAAATGGCTCTGAGCACTATGGGACTTAACATCTATGGTCATCAGTCCCCTAGAACTTAGAACTACTTAAACCTAACTAACCTAAGGACATCACAAACTCCCAGTCATCACGAGGCAGAGATAATCCCTGTCCCCGCCGGGAATCGAACCCGGGAACCCGGGCGTGGGAAGCGAGAACGCTACCGCACGACCACGAGCTGCGGAAAGTTTTAAGGAAAATTTTAAAATCACCTACTGTTTAGTTTTTGTCCATTTCTCGTATCTGAGAAATACACACAACGCGACTGTACACCATGCGTCCCTACGCTTCAACAACTACTGCTAAATTTCGTGTCTCTCATTGTGAATGTTCGAAAGAATTTAATTTACTGTTGTTTCGTGACACAGTCAGGTTGGAGAAAAGCGGGCTATGAATGTCAAATGTTGCTGTGTGGCAGTAACAGTCAGAGTGGCCCATAATGCTTCTCAGTCGCGGCTGGAATGCTGATTATTCTTAGTGTTTTACTGTCTATGGTAACACATATCGCTAAAACGAATATCGCAAAAGAGAAATTTGTGAGCACTCTGTTGAACAGGCACGTAAAATTCTGCTTTAAAAATAATTTTGTAACGGGAAACAAACCGATGTCTGAACGTGGCATGAAAGACGTGATGAGCAGTATTTGTTTGGAGTGACTGCAGCTACATACGCAAAAATGAAATTGCGAATGTCTGTCTAAACACCACGGAAAATGCGCCTGACGACTTTACTACGAACACCCTGTATACCATCTTTTGTGACTATAATAAAAGTATTTCGCTTTATTTTAAAGCATTTCCAGAGGTCACAGATATGTTTATCCAGATCGTAATAAAACTAAAAAATACGAGCAATAAGATTAGTTCAGTACTGTTTACTAGTAGTAATTTAAAGCATGAGAACAGTGTAGTGAAGGAGGCGCTACCTCAGCCACAAAAACAGAAGAAAAGACGATTGCATTACCCGAAATCAAACAAAATCAAGAAGTATAAGTGGATCTATACAATATAAAAACGAAAATATAGTCCGTGTCAGTGAAGTACGGTGTACTCAAATCGAACACCTGATTGTAACAAAAATTTTAGGAATAAAATCGTGGAAAAAACTATGTATAACAATTGTAATTTAATATTAACGTGTTTGTTTGCATGTCGTTTAAATGTAGTGGTTTAAAACATAAGACAACCAAAGATGATTTTAAATATGACGAAATATGTTTGGTCTAATTAATACTTTTATTATAATCGCAAAAGACAGTATACACATCCTATACTACTTGTATAACTGACTGGCATGTCAGTTCGCCAGTGCATTCGTGTTGCAAAGATATATTGTAAGAAGTTTTTAGTATTTGTACTTAAAAGCAGATCGATGTGTGGTTCATGAAGAGGGGCAGCAGCCTATTCAGCAGTTGCAGGGGAAACAGTTTAGATGATTGACTAATCTGGCCTTCTAACATCAATCAAAACGACCTTGCTCTGCTGGTACTGCGAACGACTGAAAGGAAGGGGAAAGTACTGCCGTAATTCTTCCCGAGCACATGCAGCTCTACTGCATGCCTAAATTATGATGGCATCCTCTTGGGTAAAATATTCCGGAGGTAAAATAGTCCCCCATTCGGATCTCCGGGAGGGGACTACTCAGAAGGACGTCGTTATCAGAAGAAACAAAACTGACGTTTTATGATCCCTGCATGGAAAGTCAGATCCGTTAATCGGGCTGGTAGGTTAGAAAATTTAAAAAGGGAAATGGATAGGTTGAAGTTAGGTATGGTGGGAATTAGTGAAGTTCGGTGGCAGGAAGAACAGGAGTTCTGGGTAAGTGAATACGGTGTTACGAATATAAAATCAAATAGGGGTAATGAAGGAGTGGATTTAATAATGCAAAAAAATAGGAACGCGGATTAGCTACTACGAACAACATAGTGAACGCATTATTGTAGCCAAGATAGACACGAAGCCCACATCCACCACAATAGTACAAGTTTATACGGCAACTAGTTCAAGAGATGATGAAGAGATTAAAGAAATGTATGATGCATAAAAGAAATTATTCACTTAGTTAAGGGAGCCGAAAATTTAATAGTTATGGAGGACTGGAATTCAGTAGTAGGAGAAGGAAGAGAAGGTACAGTAGTAGGTGAAAATGGAATGGGGATAAGGAATGAAAGAGGAGGCCGCGTGGTAGAGTTTTCCACAGAGCATAATTTAATGATAGCTAACACTTTCTTTAAGAGTCATTAAAGAAGGCTGTGTACTTGGAAGAGACCTGGAGACACCGAAAGGTTTCTCACTGATTATATAATGAAAGATATTTCCAGGGACAGATGTCGACTCTGACCACAATTTACTGGTTATGAAATGGAGATTAAAACTGAAGAAACCACAAAAAATAAGGGTTTAAAAAGATGGGACGTGAATAAACTGAAAGAACCAGATTCTGTAGAAAGTTTCAGAGGGAGCGTTAGGGAATGACTGACAAAAGCAGGGGAACGGAATACTGTATAAGAAAAATGGGTAGTTATGAGAGATGAAACAGCGAACGCAGCAGAGGATCAAGAAGGTAAAAAGACGAGGGCTAGTACAAATCCTTGTGTAACACACGAGATAATTAATCTAACTGGTGAAAGGAGGAAATATAAAAATGCAGTAAATAAAGCAGGCAAAATGGAATACAAACATCTAGAAATTGATAACGGTAGGAAGTGCAAAATGGCAAAGTAGGAATGGCTAGAGGACAAATGTATAGATGTAGCAGCATATACCACTAGAGGCAACATAAATACCGCCTACAGGAAAATTAAAGAGACCTTTGGAGAAAAGAGAATCACTCATATGAATATGAAGAGCTCAGATGGAAAACCAGTCCTCAGCAACGACGGCAAAGCAGAAAGCTGGAAGGAGTATACAGAAGATCAATACAAGGGAGATATACTTGACGGCAATATTACGGAAATAGAAGAGGACATAGATGAAGACGAGATGGAAGATATGATACTGTACGAAGAATTAGAAAAAAATGGTTCAAATGGCTCTGAGCCCTATGGGACTTAACGTCTGAGGTCATCAGTCCCATAGAACTTAGAACTACTTAAACCTAACTAAACTAAGGATATTACACAAATCCATGCCCGAGGCAGGATTCGAACCTGCGACCGTAGTGGTCGCGCGGTTCCGGACTGTAGTGCCTAGAACCGCTCGGCCACCCCGGCCGGCGAAGAATTAGACAGCGCACTGAAAGATCTAAGTCACAACACGTCCCCAGGCGTAGACGGCCTTCCGTTAGAACTACTGATAGCCTTGGGAGAACGAGCCGCGACGAAACTCTTCCCTCTGATGAGTTATCTGTATGAGACAGGCGAAATACCCTCAGTCTTCAAGAAGAATGTAGTCATTCAATTGCAATGAAAGCAGTTGCTGACAGGTGAGAAAATTATCAAACTATCACTTTAATAAGTCAGGGCTGCAGTATACCTTTACACGAATCTTTTACTGAAGAATGGGAAAACTGATAGAAGCCGACCTCGGAGAATATTTGTTTGGATTACGGAGAAGTGCGGGAACACGTGAGGCAGTAAGGACCCTACGACTTCTCATAGAAGATACGTTAAGGGAAGGCAAACCACGTTTATAGCATTTGAAGACTTATAGAAAGCTTTTGATAATATTTAGTGGAATACTCTCTTTCAAATTCTAAAGGAGGTAGGAGTAAAATACATGGAGCAAAAGAGTATTTACAATTTGTACAGAAACCAGTTGGCAGTTATACTAGTTAAGAGGCACGAAAGGGGAGCAGTGATCGAGAAGGGAGACAGGGTTGTAGCCTATCCACAATGTTATTCAATCTTCATGTTGAGCATTCAGTAAGCCGGCCTTTGTGGCCGTGCGGTTCTAGGCGCTACAGTCTGGAACCGCGTGACCGCTACGGTCGCAGGTTCGAATCCTGCCTCGGGCATGGATGTGTGTGATGTCCTTAGGTTAGTTAGGTTTAAGTAGTTCTAAGTTCTAGGGGACTGATGACCACAGATCTTAAGTCCCATAGTGCTCAGAGCCATGAGCATGCAGTAAAGGAACCAAAAGAAAAATTTGGATTAGGAATTAAAGCCCAGGGAGAAGTTATAAGAACTTTGAGGTTTGCGGATGACATTGTAATTCTGTCAGATACAGCAGAGGATTTGGAAGAGCAGTTGAAAGGAAACGGAAAGTGATTTGAAAGGAGGATATAAGATGAACATCAATAAAAACAAAATTAGGATAATGGAATGTAGTCGAATTAAATTATGTGATGCTGACGGAATTAATTAGGAAGTGAGCAACTTAAATTATTAGATGAGTTTTCTATTTGGGCAGCAAAATATCTGGTGATGGTCGCAGTGGAGAGGATACGAAATGTAGACTAGCAATGGCAAGAAAAACGTTGATGAAGAACAGAAATTTATTAACATCGAGTATAGATTTAAGGACCAGGATGTATTTTCTGAAAGTATTTATATGGAGTGTAGCCATGTATGGAAGTGAAACATGCACGATAAACAGGTTAGACAGTAAGAGAACAGAAACTTTCGGAATGTGGTGCTAGTACTGAACAGAACTGGGGAGAAGAGAAATGTGTGGTAAAACCTGGCTAGAAGAGGGGATCGGTTGGTAGGACACATTCTGAGACATCAAGGGGTCACCAATTTAGTACTGGAGGGAAGCGTGTAGGGTAGAAATCGCAGAGGGAGACCAAGAGATGAGTGCAGTAAGCAGATTCAGAAGGATGTAGGTTACAGTAGTTACTCGGAGATGAGGAGGCTTGCACAGGATAGAGTAGCGTGAAGAGCTGCATGAAACCAGTCTTTGGACTGCAGACCACAACAACAAAACTTAAAGCAGCTGGCAATAATAAGTTTCCAGGCTGAATCTGTAGTATATTGTAGGATGGTATGGGACTTCTTCTCACTTAAACCAGTGCTGAGTGTGTTAAAAGAAGCGAATGATAGATAACCTAAAGGAAGACTCCTTTAACCGTAACTGAATCTTTGGTGACTGATGTTTCAGCTTGACAGGACCTATGGTTGATTCTGCACATACGCAACACGAATGTGAATGCAAATTCATTCAGTGACAATACAAATTTTTATGACTATAGCCCACCGCGAGTCTGAACCACGCCCGGTGATGTTGAGGGCTCGTACCACGGCAAGAAAATTACATTAACGGAGCAGTGGTGAAATGGATATCATTCTAGTGCCGTTACCAGCCACAAATGGGCCAATATGCTGACATAAGCAATCTGATAAAGGGCTGTTTCTTATGTCTCGGCGCCCGGGAGTGAGCATCTCGGAAACGGCGAAGCATCCTGTCGTGGAAATCTGTGCAAAGTGGCTGAAAGGGCGGTGAAACCACTAGCAGGCGACAAGGTGCTGGACAGAATGTGAAGGTCGAGACTTGTGCCCGTAAAGCTGGATAGCCGACGCTGTGTGGCACATCCAACGACAGAGTACAATGTTGGTGCACGCAAAAGGATTTCGTAGCACACCGTTCAGCTCAGCAGAAGACGACCCCTATGTGTTCCATGCTGACCCAATGACATCGTTGCACCGTGCACGGGATCATCAAGACGGCTGTGGGTCAATGGAAATGTGTCGCCTAGTCGGATGAATCACGTTTCTTGTTAGACCAGGTCGAGGTTTGTGCCGACATACGCCGTCATCCAGGGAAACAACTGCTCGAAACACGCAGCGCACGCACGCCAATGCGGGCAAATTTTTTCTATGCGGGACATTCATCTGGCCCTCCATGGGACCTGTGGTAGGGATTATAGACACCACGCAGCTGCTCACTGTGTAATCGTTACTGAGGACCACCTGCATCCCTTAAAGCTTGATTTCTTTCCTGACGGCGATGGCATATTCCAAAAGATGAATAGTCTGTCCCACAAGGCTAGAACAGTGCTGTAGTGGTTAATGCAGGGCCGGCCAAACGCTGCACAGTGTGCAGACGTGCGGAAGTGTTGCACATGTGCGCACGCGCGCGACAGCGACATCTGTTATTAGGCACGTGTCCTAAATGAACGGCTGCGGCTCCTGTTCCCTGTTTATGTGGTACAAGCAAGAGCGCAACATACCCAGTCTCGTTTACCCCTGGTGACCGTAACTTTAACAGAGAAGTACTGAGAAATGGCAGGTACTGTGAAAAAGCAAAGAACGGAAGATCTATGTTCTCAGTCGTTTTGATCAAGCATCAGTGATGAAAATCTCCCGCAACTGCTTGCGTTTGTCAATGAGCCGTGCTTTTGTGCCCGATATTAGCTATATCATTTCTCATGACCAGTGATAAACGTGTTTGGATTTATTTCTTTCATAATTAAAAATTATTGTTTACTAACTAACTGTGCACTATTGCCTCATTCTGCTCCATGTTACATTATTATAAGGAAAATTGGTCATTAAACCGATTGTTGTGTACTTACATTTAGGTTCTTCTTTTTAAAAAAAGAAAATGTGTGAAGGGCTACGCTCAGCTGAAGTCGATAAAACATAACATTCATCTAATTGTCGGTTATTGTGCAGATTTCAGACGGAACTGATGAAAAATATAGCAATAATGGTACAGGTCATCATCGAGAGGTCTGCGGTTGTCATTCTGTTCAGAGGTCAGTGAGACAGAAATTATGTAGGTATAACTCAGGGCACCGAGAATTAGTTATAGGAAACCTTGCATTAGTTATGCATGTTATTTGAAATCATGACTAAGGTTCGTTGGAAGTCGCTAAGTGTTCTCTTTCTTAAATACTAGATCAAAAACACTACGCGTATTTACGTGCCTTAATAAAAACTCACGGTTGTTAACTGTATTACTTGTCTTACTGGGTTAAACTGTTAACATAAAAGTAGATGTCTCAATGAGTAGACTGTGACAGTATTTTAAATGTTTAATACGCGAAATACTTTCCCATGGTTGGCTTGCAAGCTGTGGAAAGAGCACTAGAATGCGCCGGTACAGAGAATCTCAGCAAGTGGATAAAGCGACATTTGTGCGTAGAAACATGCACTACATGAACGCTGGCGGCTGCGGCGTGCACGCAGTGACCCGGAAGTTGCACATGTGCTGGAGCACCGCACGCGTGCAGAATTTCTGGCCGGCCCTGGGTTAATGGATCGTGATTGTGAACTCACGTCGATGACATACCTACAAAATTCGCCAGATCTGAGCCCCATGGAACACGTCTGGGTTGTTACTGCAGCCTAGTCGTCACGCCCACAAACCAACGACTCGTAATTTACGGGAACTGCGTTACATTCGGGCAGACATCAGGAGCCACATAGACGCGGAAACCTATCAAGGACTTGCCGAATTCGTGCCAAGCACAACTGCTACCATACTGCATTATAGTGGTAGACAACCAGGCTCTTAAGGGATCATAAAGTTTTGGCACATCACTGTAATTATGCAGATGTAAAGCATGAATAATAATGTTACATTCCAATGTGTGTGGGATGTAGCTACCAGCCTCACGCACCTTTGAAGAGAGTTACCCGTTTATGTATTTTAATGCCCACTTTCTACCTGAACAATGGAAATTTAATTGGATTTCCTACAAAAAGTGAGTACTCACATTTCTCACAAGCTCGTTATTAGCAGCTAAGAAGAATTTGGCTCTACAATTTCCTTACAACGTATTTGAAAATAGGAATCTGTGTGTGAAAGGGTAGAAGTATTACAGATTCAGAATGCTTCTTTCCTTGTAAGAAGACACACCCTGTTGGTTTTATTTTCATAGTACACTGGACAGTTGTGGATATAGAATAAGTGTTCCTGTTGTTATGAGAACTATACTAATTCCTCTCTTTTTGAACCAGAGCTGAATTCTTTCTTGTTCTTTTTTTATTCCTCTCAGGTTGTTTGCTGTTTACTGGTAAGTAAATTATTGTCTTTTAACATTCTTACCGATATATTCCAATCCCTATAATGTTGTTTTATAGATTTTACTTAACTAATGGCCAGACTAAAGGCCAGTTAACAGTTAACAGAGGGATGCCGTGCATAAAAATTTTAGACTCGAAAGGTAATGTAAAGAAGCTACGTACGAGTGCACGGTGACGTTTAATTCAATTGACGTCACGGTTGCACTCCTGGGCGAGGGCGTTGTTTGGAGAGGTGGGGTTCATTTGCGTAAATTGAGTGGTCTGACTGCTCATCAGATGAAATGCCGCGAGAGGGTCGCTGCCTGCGCCAGTACACACCCCGCTAAATGCACACAGTGCACTGTGCTTAGTGAATCGCCGCTGTCCTCTTCTCCCCTTGTTACGTTAATTGCTTCTTCTAATTGGCACATTGTGCAAGCTGTTGTTTTCTATGCTGTTGTTACAACACTCCATTTAGACGACATCGATTGCTTAGGAGCATATTCCCACGCGTTCACAGTAATTTATTCATTACCTATGCATCAGACGTTGCTATAAAAGAATCTCCATTTAATCACCTTTTTTGCTTCTTTCTATGTAGTATCACGATTTACCACAGTGCGGTATCACGGTCTCTTCACTTCTTCAACAAATTACACCTGATTCCATTACAAGTCTGTTACATTTTAGTTAAAGAAAACTTATTATGAAATATGCAAGTTGAAGTTTTTAGTGATAACTTCTACTGTTCCTTAAACATTGCTTGATTTCAACGAAAATGAAATTTTCCCTTTAGTCCAAGACCAGTAATTTTGATTTGATTCACTAGTTTGAAAGGAATCTGCTAGCGACAGTAAAAACAACATTGTCAAGTCACTTTAATGAGACCACCTGTCAAAAGTGTGAATAACCACCTTTTGCATGCAGGAAGAGAGTCAGTGACGTTCTGAAACGTATCGACAGGGACGTGGAGCCACGCCGACTTCAGTGCCGTGGCTACCTGCGCTAGGTTTCTCAGCTGAGGATCCATGACGCGAACAGACCGATAGACGTGATCCGACAGCTTCTCGTTTAGGTTTAAATCCAGAGAGTTTGGTGGCCAGGGAAATACGGCACACTCAGCCTGGTGCTCTTCCAACCGTGCATGTATACTGTGAGCCGCGTTCTCCTGCTGGTAGCTACTATGGTGCCAAGGAAAAAAAAACTGCATGTTGGCGTGGAAGTGTTCGCCGAGGATAGGAGTTTGTTTTCAGACGTTTCACACGTACACGCCAATGGCATTTTGTCCGATGGAGCATAAAACGTCATTCTTACGAAAAAGCCACCTGTCACTGCTCAGTGGACATCCAACTCAGGTACAGCCGTGCAAATTCTAGATTTCGTCGCCTATGAACAGCAGTCAGAATGGGTGCATGAACCAGGCGCCTGCCGCAGTGGTCCACATGCAGCAACGTTCGCTGAACAGTTATTCAGGAAACGCTTTTGTTAGTCATCTGGGCAGTCAGTACTCGACAATTGCACGCCTGTTCGCCAGTACACATCTCCGCAGCCATCGATCATCCCTGACATCTACGGCTCGTGGTACAGCACTGTTGCTTCGGGCCGGTTCTGGATAACGCCATTTAGTCATGCACGGTATACTTTAACTACGGGTGCACGCGAACTGCTTAGAAACTTAGCGTTTTCGGAAATGATTTCATCCTTGGCCCGAAAGCCAATGATCATGGCCTTTTGGAATCAGATAAATCGCTCCGTTTCCGCATTACAACGTCTGCACTGTATTGTGTGTTGGTTGGTTTGTTTGTATGTAATTCATACAAATCTAGAGTTTTCTTCAGATCTTGATGAAATTTTGCACATTTTACCATTAAGACAAGAGGAAGATCGCTGTCTACATGAGATTTCGTAATCTGACTTCAGACACTTGCGTATATGTAGCCTATGTAACATATAAAGGGGAAAGATTGCTACGAAAGATCTCTAAAAATTCCTGGCCAATTTACTTCAAATTTCTACACGATTCCCTGTGAATATTTGGGCGGAAATAGGCTATATACGTTTTTAATACACACAATACACAATTCGCACTTTGTGTGGCAGGTATTAAATATCCTGGACAACGTCGGGCACTGTGGTCACTACTTTGTACATAGCCTCCTTTGCTAGAGCTACCATGAATGATTATTGCACGTTGACGTCGCACATAGGCGGTGGTCACATTAATGTGACTGGACCGAGTATGATTACATACAAACCTTGCTAGAAATTCGAACGTACATCCACTTTATTCCATATTATTTGTACACATATGAAGTTGCCCACATCGCTTATTCTGTACTGCCTTGCCACATTTGCTTACAGCACTGGCAGGTATACTTTACTCGTGCCTTCTACTGTGTAAAAACAATATTAGCATGGCATCTGGAGGTAGAAGTAGCAACAGCCAACCGCAGCGGATCTGGATCTGCTCCCAAAATGGAGCAACCTCGAACCGAGTCTGTTTGATAAGGGAGTCAAATTGACAATTGTAACGTAATCTCTCACTACTAAAATCTCAATCTTACACTACTCAAAAATGGAGCTTTGAGAGGCTGCCTGGAACACTTTTTAACTATTTTAGCACAAAATTTGTAAAAAAAATGGTACCTCTCTTTACGACTCAAAAACTTCACCAACGCTCGCACTGAGTGCGCTTAATTTTAACTGATGCTTTTATGATCTTAGTTCAACCACACTGATAAAAGTTCGTACGTTGGGAATTTTAATTCGCCGCTGAAGAAACTGCAATACTTACTCTCATACACGTACAACGATGGCAAACCTTTGGGTTAATATTTCATCACCACAGTCAGAACGGTCATTTATAGAATACAGTCTGTGAAGTACTAAACTGTTACAACCAGCATTCCACATCCTGCCTTACGTTGCCACCAACAGTTATATCTTGTGTGAAGCGTTGAATCTGCGATGGTCATCTGCACGTTATTCGTTCACTTCCGAATGGAATGAAAGCAAGTTCCAACAAATTACGTTTCACCATTAATTTTATAAGAAATTTTCAAATATGGAACACTGGATAACGCAATCAAATTTCTAAAATAAATTTTAGATAACCTTCGCTAATGCAATGGGAATGTTTCATGTGAAGCAATTCTAATTATCGCAGATTGATTATTACATATACACGCTGCCTAAAAAAAAGCCAAACATGTAACGAACCTTGCCTTATAGGCTCGATTTGTGCAGGGTACACGTACCAGTCATCTGTTATAAATATCAGTTACGAATTACTAATCAGCTAAATGTGATACACTTGAAAATTACCAAACTGCAACACATCTCAAGATATGCGTGACGGCGTCCTTGCCTGATTGTTGAAAAATCTTACGAAAGATAGTATATGTGGCCACCGTAAAGGTAATAGACGCTTTAGTATGAAAACAAACCACACATAACAATGGAGTTAGGTCCCAGGAGGCAACATCGTATTAATATGAATCAACAAAAACACGTAGCTATATGGGCGGGCAAAGGAAATGCTGTACTAAAATAAATACAGGTTGATTGAGTGTCCCTATTACTGGCTTTTACGGGTTGTAGAGAGGTCTTAGTAGATTAATTTGTGATGAGCAGCGTATGACCGGAAATGTACCGTTTGCGTATGAAATAAGATTGAAGATCGGACCAATTTCAAATCACGCCTTCACGGTACAAACACAACCTGAGAAGACGCCGCCGTCGTCTGATCCTGTTGTAATTGTCACATCACTTAACACCTTTCTTCCGACTACAACAACGGCTGCGAGAAATTGGTATGTTCGAAACTAGGAGGGTTAACTGGTGCTCCACGGACGAGCTGCACTATCAATTTTGAAGAGGACGTCCTTCTCAGGTAGAAGAGAACCTTGGAACAAGTACTCGAAACATTGTCCACGACATGTTCTCCTATTTGGCATAGGTCAGAGCTCATTGTTTCTGCTGTGTACGTACCGTGAAGAGGGATATTTGAAAGTTATCGGATCTTCAAACCGATTTTACATCCAAACGGTACTTTTCCGGACATTAGTTCCTTACAGAAATTTTATCTACTAGATACTCTCTACAACCACTAGAAGCTCGTAATAGGAATTTTGAATCAACCAGTGCACATACTAAAACCTGAGAAAATGAGTGTTATAACGTTTGAAATAGTATTACAGAAATATTGTGGTCCCACACTAATAATATAGCTCATTATCACAAAAGATGCACAAGTTTATAACTTAATTAATCGACGGATAACAGCCATAATGAAAGCTAAAAATTGTTTCCTGCGCCTTTTACGGGAGAGAGAGGCAGACAGATGTAATAACCTATTTCTATTAACAAATCGAAAATTCGTATCTAGATATTGCCAGTCAATTTGCGCACGTGGATTATAACAGTTCAGAAAACAATAACGAAGTCACGTAACAGGTCGTAAATTCGTGATACGAGAAGTTACTTTGAATGAATATTATTCGAAAATATGCTTGTAACACGAAAACGTTGAACGGTTCGCCAAGGAATGGAATAACTAGCGCATGCAGAAAGCACCAATCTTACCCAATATACAAAATTGCATGCTGGAGTAACGAAACACAACCCTCCTCTACATCTAAACTACACCTAAGCAGGACCCAGAAGCGAGTGTGTAACTCCGACCAGAGCACGTGGGTGCAGCTGAATTTGGTGGCCTGCACATTCATTGACTCACTCCCGCCAGAGTTCCTGAACTGACTACTATGTGACTCACAAAATGGCACAGAAATCTTTGCTTCTGGCCTATCTACTCAAAAGACACGATATACTTCGAAAACAAAGAACTGAGATATACATACTAACATGGAGCATTTGAAATTATGAAACAGGATAGACTACATGGTGCTGACGTGTTGCATTTACTGCCTCACTCTGTAGAAGAATCGCACAGAACGCTGCTCGTTCATGTAGCAAAGCGAGAAATTGGTGTGAGTATTTCGTGAGCCTTCCTCCAATTTACCTATCATTCGCTTTTTTTTAACACAATGAAGTAAGAGACATGAATATACATATAGATTATCCGCATGAAATCACGAAAATTTGATGATGTTATCGAATACACACATGAATCTATACCATAGTGACGTTCATATTAAAATCTGAAAATTTATAATGTAATAAAATAACTAAGTCCTTGTCCTTTAAACTACTTTAAAGACAAATATTGTGACCAAAGTAGTATTTTAAGCAAGGAAAGGATGACAACAACATGAGTGGTACTGTCAAAGAGATGCTGACTCTTCAGTCCTCCAAAAAATGAATTAAAACAAGAGCATTGCGTCGACTAAGTCCGTTATGTAAACAAAACAAAATACTTTAAAAACAGGTGAATAACTGATCAATAGTAGTATTGACAAAAGCTATTCTAACGTCTCACTTCTTAGAAAAAGTAAATGACGAAATAAGAATAGCGTACTGACCAGGCGTTTTGTAAATAAAACATTTAAGTCTGGTCACACAACTTTCCTAGAAAAGGAGACAATGTATAGTTATTCCACTTCCATGGGATCTGTTCCTTAGAACAGGCAATGGCACACGCTTAGCACACGGTTTTCGGTGGGTATGAGATACAGGGACGTCTCCAACTCTTGTAGCAGACATCAGAGAGCTGTAATTCGGAGGGCCATTTAGAGATTGGATATGTCTATCACCTGACCGGAATGAGGTGATCCCGCAATGAGATTAAGCATAGCACAGTGAACTACCCTTCTGTGGTGTCATTCGTGGGCAGTGTCATACTGTCCATTCGAGGAATAACACTGTGATCGTTGAGGACTCGTCTCGCTACGTCTCACTTCCATAGTGAGTGATGTCAGCATCGAGTCGAGCCGGGTCTGCCACCCCGCATAGACGAGCAGGTTCCTTCAGCGGTCCCAGAAACGTTAATGCTAGATGAGAACATGATGGGTTGCATAGCGTGACTACTGTTCATTGTTGCTCACTGACCTGCTTGTTTGCATTCCAACAGCTAGCTGATTTGAATATTTACTCAGGTTTCTGGCTAGTATGTTGCCCATGTGTGCCTGTTTGTCGGCCGACAGCTCATTTCTCCTTTGACACATACGTGTTCTCGTGGTTCCCTTAATCTCTCTCTCCTCTCCTACAAGTGACATAAATACAAGAAAAGAATGAGTAGAGTGTTTAGCCTATCCAGTTAATGTTTCAACGAAATAGTGCACAAATACAATATGGTAGACACCACGCAATCGTTCATAATATGATTGTCGAGCAGCTTTCTAACATTAGAATATGAATGTTAAGAACTGCATTACGTGATACACAGCTATAACGGTATATTTTATTGCAGACTATCGATTTGGGTCTAGGATCAGATTATCATCGCGTCCAAAAATCATTTCAGCTATTCATTTGCGCCAATGGACAGTTCAGTCGGCTTTTGAACTCGATGATATTCTGATCATAGACCAAAATCGATCGTCTCGAATAAAGTATACCGTTACAGTTGCGAATTACGTAATGCAATCCCTAATATTGATTAAAACTGTACAATACCACTTCCATAAATCGTTAAAATATGATTTTACAATATTGATGCAATTTAAAATAAAAGTACATTTCATGGTTGGAAACAGGTGATAACATACGCAGATGTGCCCAAACAATGGTAGATGGCATCAGTCGTTATATATTGTGTACAGGACGAATTTCTTAATTCATAAAGATCGCAATGACACAATAATATACTGTTTAACATCTGTGGACTAGTATTACATTCTACTTTAACTCAGTCGTGGAAGTTTCTCACAACCCCAGCAATATATACAACTGGATTTAATCTAAATTACAGGGCTTTACTTAAAGCGCAATAATAGTACACCTACACTTACAGCTATACTCTGCAAACTTGTGTTAAGTGCATGGCAGAGGTTACTGTGGTGTCACCGCCAGACACCACATTTGTTAGGTGGTAGCCTATAAATCGGCCACGATCCGTTAATATACGTCGGACCTCCGTGTCGCCACTATCAGTGATTGCAGACCGAGCGCCGCCACACTGCAAGTCTAGTCTAGAGAGACTCCCTAGCATTCGCCCAAGTTGTACAGCCGACTTTGCTAGCGATGGTTCACTGTCTACATACGCTCTCATTTGCAGAGACGACAGTTTAGCATAGCCTTCAGCTACGTCATTTGCTACGACCTAGCAAGGCGCCATATTCAGTTACTATGAATGTATTCTGAACAGATAATATTGTGAATCATGTACCAAGAGCGACGTTCATCATTAATGGATTAAAGTTAAGTATCAAACCAATTACGTCCGCTTTCTGAATTCTAATTCCTTGTCACGTTCCAGACCTCACGTCAGTATAGTCCTTCCCTCCTCTCGCCAGCCTACGTGAGCTAAAACGCGTGCATTTCGGCCTCCAGTTGTAACACGGTGTTGGCTCTTCTGCCAACAAAACAGTTACATCCCCACTGTACCAGTTATTAGGTATTTTTCCAGTTCCATTCACGTATACATCTCAGGAAGAATGATGGTTTAAATGCTTCCGTGCGTTCTTGAATTAATCTAATACTGTCTTCACGATCCCTATGGGAGCGGTACGTAGGCGACTGTAGTATATTCCTAGACTCAACATTTAAAGGTAATTTTTGAAATTACATAAGAAAGCCGTCTCAGGATCTTCACCAGTCTGCCAGTTCAGATTCTTTAGCATCTCTGTGGCGCTCTCCCATGGATCAAACAAACCTGTGACCATTCGTGTTACCGAGCGAGGTGGCGCAGTGGTTAGCACACTGGACTCGCATTCGGTAGGACGACGGTTCAATCCCGTCTCCAGCCATCCTGATTTAGGTTTTCCGTGATTTCCCTAAATCGTTTCAGGCAAATGCCGGGATGGTTCCTTTGAAAGGGCACGGCCGATTTCCTTCCCAATCCTTCCCTAACCCGAGCTTGCGCTCCGTCTCTAATGACCTCGTTGTCGACGGGACGTTAAACACTAACCACCACCACCACCACCACCACCATTCGTGCTGCCTTTGTCTGCATACGTTCAATGTCACCTGTTAGTCCTATTTGGCACAGGTCCCACACACTTGAGCAATATTGTAGGATCGGTCCCACGAGTGACTTGTAGGCAGTCTCTTTTATAGAGTGACTCCATTTTCCGAGTATGGTACCAATAAACTGAAGTCTACTACCTCTTTTACCCACGACTAAGCCCAAGTGGTCGTTCCATTGCATAACCCTAAAAAGTATTATACACAGCTATTTGTATGAGTTGACCGAATCCAACTGCACTTACTGATACTATACGCATCGGATACTACACTTTTTCGTTTTGTGAAGAGCACAGTTTTACATTTCCGAATATTTAGAGCAAGTGCATGGGGGCTTAATTAAATATAATGCAAATAATTTTTAAATTTTTAGTCGCTGTAAGTCCGATTACGTAGTGTCGTAAATGGTTGGCCCTGACTAGTTTTTGTACGCAATCTGACTGCATAGAACAACAACAAAGAATGAAATGAAAATTCTCGTTAACACAATTAATTAATTAAGTCCCCAGCAACTATAAAACCTACGAAACCAAAACACAAGTGTAATTGTTCTGTGTGTGGGAGTGTGATTCAAAGTACACATCTGGCACGGTTCTTCTTCAACAAGACAAGAAATATTAAATACCTTTATACTGAAGTAATTAAAAAAATAGAAATACTATAATTGCGCAAGAAAACCAGAATTACACTCTAATACAAGAACACAAGCCAGATGCTTTGTTGACTGAACCTGTAATGACGCATTATTTAAGACACTGAAATAATAAAAAGAAAAGGAAATTTTTTTTTACCTTCATATATATTGACGTTTCGTTCTGATCATTACAATATCTCCATTAGAACAACATCTGCTGTCTACCCCATCAAACAACTGCATAAAACATGGAAGAAGCATACTCCACTACGACTTCTCGACAAGAACTTTTCACTACGACATCTCAGCCATCACTCACTACTACGAGTTCTCGACAAGCAATGCCAGTGGAGGCGGCGGAATAATACTCTTTGGCGCAATCTCTGGCGCTGTGGCTCAGTGTAGCCACCTTTCATATGCCCTTCCTCCACGGGCCAGAATTTGATGGTATTTTTGCCAGCATTGGTGGTGAAAATACCACCAAATTCGTCCACAAAAATACAGACAAAAATAAAAGATAATATTAATACGTAAATATCACATAATTAGATAAAATTTTGGCTTTGCACTGACCTTTCAATAACCTAATATATAAAATACAGTAAGCAATATAAATTCCTTCATACATGTGACTTTACATAATAGTTTACACAATACACAAAAAATCAGTTTATACAAATGTTCACATAAAATGCTTTGAATGATTAAAAAAAAACAAGTAGTTGATAGTTCCAGCAGTAGCAGCCAGCAATGGTCAACAGGTGCAAATACCAACAAGTGACATCATTTTAGTAGAAGCAGTCCATCAGTGGCACCCAGCAATGTTGAACAGGTGCAGACACCAACAAGTGACATCATTTCAGCAGAAACAGTTCCATTAGTGGCACCCAGCAACGTTGAACAGGTGCAGACACCAACAAGTGACATTATTTCAATAGATGCAGTCCATCAGTGGCACCCAGTAATGTTGAACAGGTGCAGACACCAACAAGTGACATCATTTCAGTAGAAGCAGTTCCATGAGTTGCACCCAGCAATGTTGATCAGGTGCAGACACCAACAAGTGACATTATCTCAGTAGAAGCAGTCCATCAGTGGCACCCAGCATTGTTGAACAGGTGCAGACACCAACAAGTGACATCATTCAGCAGAAACAGTTCCATTAGTGGCACCCAACAATGTTGAGCAGGTGCAGACAGCAACAAGTGACATTATTTCAGTAGAAGCAGTCCATCAGTGGCACCCAGCAATGTTGAGCAGGTGCAGACAGCAGTCCATAATATTCACTATCACTAATCACACAGTTCATCAGCAGAAATTAAACATTTCTAAGTGTCACACATCAATGTTGAACAAGTGCAGGTATGAACAACAGTTTGAATGCACACACAATTGCTTTTACAAAATTATTATCAATGCTCTTACACTAAACATACAAATTATAATAAACACACAAATGCTGTCAGATAATTGTCATCTTAACTATTACAAATGCACAAATATCAGTAAACCTATAATATTTATGAGTGTCAGTGCAAGCCACTACAAACAAGTAAGATAATATTTAGGAGATAGGTCGGTACCAATTTGGGATTGGGAAAGGAAAACACACAAAACACACTCACTCATCTTTCATTCACATTAGTGCTACTGTGTAATTGAATAGTGTTAACTGTGTAAATGCAATTCTGTCAAAGGTTTGATGTTCATCATGTGTATCAAGTAGCAGTGGCAGCAATGTATAACAGTCAATAATAGTTAGTCAACGTCATAGTCATCATGTCAAGACCAATGTTCGCCAAGCCAGATCAAAATGTACGGTTGCTGAACAACTGTCAGTGTACCAAGATATGCAAATACTTCCTCTCTCCAAAAAAAAGTATGTACTACTTATTGATTTAACAAAGTGTGTGTAGACAATCTTCCTCCCACTTTAGTGTTCTAGTCTGCTATCTTCATCCTCCTTGTTCCATAAAACCAACAAAAAAAATGCTCCTCACTTACTTTACCTCTTATCCACCAAAACTCCAATAATCATCAGCATCACATAATCTCAATACTTCAATAATACATCTTACGTCGATACATATAAATCTTATCATCAATATCATTTACCTTACCTCTTGTCCACCAAAACTCCAATAGTCATCAACTTCATATAATCTCAATACCTCAATAATACCTCTTCAATACGTCGATACATATAAACCATATTATCAATATCATTTCACTTCCATAACAATTCTTTCCTCTAGTCAGTCTCCTCGAACAAGTACAGATAAAATCCTAGTGCAAACTTCAATTCATCATCCCATACAATCCGAAGACACAATGTCCACACACAACCTCTGTGTAATCCATCTGATCCAAATCTTCTACTCATTATGAATTATAAAATACATTTTGGTTACCTTGTGCATCATTAAATAAAAGAAATGCATACATGACCTCTAACAGATTTTAGTTCGAATAACTCTCAGTAATTAAGTACGATTACGGAGTGTGAATGATCATAATATTTCACAGTGTGTACACCACTTCAAGAATCATGGCAGAAGCAAACATGTGGAGTAATTTTTGTGTCAAGTGTCACTTGCTATTTCAATTGCTCACGAAGAATGCAGTGTAATAACTGTCAATGGTCTAAACCTAGTGTTGGTATGTCATGTCGTTAGCTTCCTTCCTATTAGCATAAATTTATACAGCTTTCATAAAACCTCCAGCTCATGTGACTTATATGAAGTTTCTTGTACTAATGTCGTTCGTCGAATTATAGCAGTTCATTTTCTTATCTTAAAAATATAAGGCACTGAGCGTAAGCAAAACATGCAATAGTAAGTAAATACACCAGTGGAGAACAGAATGTCAACAAGTGGATGCCGCACAATTCCTATAACGAGGCTCTGCCAAGCAAACAATCTGTAACTAATACCATGGTGTGACCCAAACTCCATGTTCGTACACTGTATATCAGCATTTCTACATACCAAATTAAAGAGTAGTTATGACAACAAAACAGAAATGTGTAAATATGCAATCTATACGCACAGCAGCAAACATATATCCTACATAATAAACAGGTCATTAGCATCATATCAGCATAAGCAAATAAATGTTCATATGTAATCTTAAAAAGTAAACATAAAGGCGCAAGCAGATAAATCACAAAGTATAACTTACATACGAGGTGTGGCTAGAAAAAAACCGGACTAGTACTGGTGAAACAATAAAACGAATGCAATAAGGCTGAAAGTCGCGTGGCCTGTCACGTTACTCTCGCTCCGCCTACTGCTCGAGTTCCATCTGCCTCCTGCACTCAGTCTGCCCGTGGCGTCTGTTTTAAGTAGTTGACGTTCTGTCTGTGCGTCGGAAAATGTTGAGTGTACAGAAAGAACAGCGTGTTAACATCAAATTTGTTTCAAACTAGGAAAATGTGCAAGTGAAACGTTTGTAATGTTACAACAAGTGTACGGCGATGAATGTTTATCGCGAACACAAGTGTTTGAGTGGTTTAAACGATTTAAAAATGGCCGCGAAGACACCAGTGATGACACTCGCACTGGCAGACCATTGTCAGCAAAAACTGATGCAAACATTGAAAAAATTGGTAAACTTGTTCGACAAGATCGCCGTTTAACAATCAGAGCAGTGTCTGAGTTAACTGGAGTTGACAAGGAAAGTGTCAGGCAGATTCTTCATGAAAGTTTCAACATGAACAAAGTGTGTTCAAAAATGGTTCCAAAGTGTCTCACAATTGAACAGAAGGAACGCCGAAGAATGATTTGTTCTGGCATCCTGGAAAACATTGAAAGTGATCCCACCTTCTTACAAAATGTTATTACTTGCGATGAATCGTGGTTTTTTACTTACGATCCCGAAACCAAACACCAATCGATGCATTGGAAAACTCCTGGTTCTCCACGACAAAAAAAAGCACGAATGTCAAAATCGAAATTCAAGGCAATGATGATTGTTTTTTTTACATCAAAGGGATTGTGCACATTGATTTGGTACCAGAGGGACAAACAGTGAATCAGCATTACTACATGAGCGTCCTGGCTACCCTACGTGAGCGAGTACGGAGAAAACGGAACGATTTGTGGAGAAAAAAGTCATGGATCCTTCACCAAGACAATGCCCCAGCTCACAGTGCGTTGTCAGTGAAGACGTTTTTGGCAAAACACAACATTCCCATCTTAGATAATCCATCCTACTCACCTGATTTGGCCCCCTGTGACTTTTTTCTTTTCCCTAAAGTCAAGTCAGCTTTGAAAGGAACTAGATTTGAGACTGTTGAAGCAGTAAAAGAAAAAGCGACGGAAGTAATGTATGGACTTACCGAAAATGATCTGCAGCATTGCTATGAACAGCGGAAAATTCGTATGGAGCGGTGTAGAGACCGAGGAGGAGAGTACATTGAAGGAGATAACATGAAATTGTAAATAATTGTAAATAAATGTTTTTTTTCCAGCATCAGTCCGGTTTTTTTCTAGCCGCATCTCGTACATAACCATATCAACACAATTAATCAGGTGACAATTATAATTTAAATAAATAAGCACAGCAGGCACATAATTAAAAAAAATATGACATCAGTGAAAAAGCAGTGCAGCCAAGCGATGCATAATATACACAAGTAACAACCCTGTTAATTAATCAATCATTGTCAAAAATCAGTTAATGTACGCAAGCACGTCGCTTCACAAGTAAATTCATAGAACATGAAATTAGTACAAAGTATGAATCACGTAATCGCGAGCAGCAAATTACGTCTAAAGTACGTACCTAAGTGGAAATATGTTACCTGAAAAATAAATTCAGTTAGTAGTTACCTTTTTAGTTTATTAGTTTCTTCTTCGAAATTACATTCTTCCTGAAATTTTCTCGATAGCAAGTCGTCTTAACGTTGGACACGCACAGAATTTATCTGAAGTTCTTAAATATTTTATAGAACCGTATCCTGAAAAATACTAAACGTTAATAACATAATTCATCAAATCACTATGCCTTTATACTGAATTTAATCGGAGAAATTAGACTGTGTATTTGTTTACGGCTGTCAGTGCATTCGCACTGAGCGCTCGATCAGCTGTAGGCGCGTGACGTAGGAAGTGATTGTTTGCGGTCAACGACTGCCTTGTGCGGCGCGCAGACTTGACTGTTGCTTTGAGTATGTGCCGCTGCCAAAACACAGCGCGGTATCCTTGTATTCTCCGTGTGTTTACATGTAGCTGTTAGTTTCTCACAAGTATGTCAGTCCACAAAAATTTTAACGTTAGGTATATGATGTATTCCCTTAGAGCGCCGAGATTTAAGAGTTTCTACTTCACCAGTGTTATCATGAATAATTTTGCGAACTCTATACGGACCGTTATAAAGCAGAAAAAAATTGCGACACAAGCCTTTTCCTTTGTGAGACAAACGATGAGACTTAATTAACACCTTCTGACCAACTGACAAGATTTTTAAACGACCAGGATGTTTAGCTGATTTCTCTCTTCTAGCAGCCACAGATGCAATATTTTGCAGAGCCAGGTTCACAACTTCAGAATGCCGCAGTTTCCGTGTAGGCGGAAAAGGAACGATTTCAGAAATGCGATTTGTCGGTGCTTTATTTTTTAATATCAATATAGGCGGTAAAGAAGTTGAATCATTAGGAAGTTCATTCAGAATGTTTTGAAAAATATGAAGATACTGATCCCACGTTCTGTGATTCTGATGACAATAAAGACGACACAATTTATTGATTTCCTTCATCCATCTCTCTGAAGCGTTAGATTGAGGGTGAAAAAGTGAAATGAAAATTGGTTTAATCTTACGACGCCGTAGAGTATGAAGCCAAATTTTAGAGCGAAACTGTGATCCATTATCTGATATAACCTTATCAACATGACCCACTTCTTTAAGAAAATGTTTGATGAAAGCATTAGATACTGAACGAGCTGTTGCTTTGCGTAACGATGTAAAACACACATATTTTGATGTCAGTTCCACTGCTACGAAAATGTACACAAAACCATTAGTAGAACGAACCACTGAACCGAACAAATCGACTGCAGCCATATCCTTTAATTTCGCTGGAATGATAGGCAACAACGGTGCTCTGTGAGAAATAGTTGGCGGCTTAGCCTTTTGACATAATTTGCATTTGGCAAGAACAGATCGAATACGTTTTTCCATATTACTGAAGTAGCAATTTTCTCGTAATTTATGGAAGCATTTTCTGGGACCAAAGTGTGCATAACTGAAATGTGTGTACCAAATCAATTTATTGACCCACTCATCAGGAATACAAACTAACCAAACAGAGTTGTCGACCGATTTTCGTTTAAAAAGAACTTTCCAGACAGTTCGCAAAAACGGGGTGTGGCCAAATGGTCCAATCTAACAAAGCGTCTAAGAAAATTTCAGACACCAAGGAAACTACGAACATCACGTTTTGTGGTAGGCACAGCATAATTACGAATAGCGTCTAGTTTCTCTGGATCTACCTTCTGTAGAAATAATATGACCAAGAAATTTCACCTGAGAACGACCAAATTCAGATTTTTTCAAGTTCACTGTAATGCCAACTCTTGCAAAAATACGTAATAATGAATCCAAAATTTTGTTGTGCTCACTCCAAGAACGTTTAGCAATAAGAATATCGTCAACATATGAAGTAATATTGTCACGAAGATAAACAGGTAAAATTTCGTTTAAACTACGAATAAATGCTGCAGAAGATATAGTAAGTCCAAAGTAATTTCCGAAATCACTCTTGGGTAAAATAGTCATATCCGGTTATTGTTTACTTACTCTCTAGATAGATTGATAGTCGAAGAGTTGTTTTGACAGATGCAAAGAATAGTAAACGAGTAGGCAGCGGTGCAGAAAACTAAAAGGAAAATAGCACTACTACAGCTCGGGGCCCTATGCACGCTACGGCACATATTCACTTAGTGTAGTGAATCCCCTGAGGACTTTAATAGCCGCACATAAATTCCAGTTTGTGACTTAGTGGCAACTTTGGCGGAAGTGCGTACGCAAATTGACCTGACCATGAACATGGATGTATGTCGTTCTTAGAATTGCGAAAGATCTTAAATTTCCAAACAGTTAAGTGTTTATAGTCAAAGTTTTCTCCTCGTGGCGACAAAGACCTACCGCGTCTATCCCAGTCCGAATGTCGATTATTGTCAAGTTCGCGCGCCTGGCTCTCTCTTGTTGCATCTCGTAAATGAAATAAATTATTTTCTTCAAACCCCTTTGCTATCTGTGATTCTAAATTTCTTTTGCTGTCTTTTCCTTCGATTTCGCTTTCAATTTGTTTGACTTGCTTTCGTAATGCCTCAACTTCCCTTTTAACGCGTTCATTAAATTTTCCCTTTTCAACATGTTTATTTATGTTCTTATACTCTTCAGCTTCCGCAAATGGTAATGGAGTGTATCATCTGAATCTCTATCCCCCTTTAAACTAAGACTTGTCAGTTTATCTAAAATCTCCTCAACTCTTTCCGATGAGTAACCTATTTTTTCTTTCTGTTTATTTACGTCTTCCGTAAGTGTCGCGACTCGGGTTTCGGTATTGTCACATTTAGTAGTTAACTGTTCATACTGTTGCGTTAAGTTATTTGTCCTGTCATTTGGTACTGATTCCTCGATTCTTTCAAATATTTCTTCCTTATCGTGTGCACGTTGTAAATTTAACTCTGAAAATTTCTGCACTATCACGCGATCTTTTTCTTCCTGTTCTCTGTCCTGTTCCTCTTGTCTAATTTCTGTTGAAATTAAACTATTATTGTGAGCATTCAAAATCGGTTGTACTTCTTCTCTAATTTCTTCTTTGATTCATCTTTCATGTTTTTGAAACATGTCCTTATTCGTGAGCTTAACCGTTTTTCCATTGTTTCCAACTCCGTTTTAAATTTTGATTCCAACTGTGATCCCAGATTTAATATTGCACCCATCAACTGCTCCATATCTTCTGTCGTTAACCACGTATTCTGAAATATTTTTGGTTGTGAAAAATTTTGAACGGGTTCTGGACTATTTTCCCTGCTTATTAAATTGTTTTCCACTTCATTATTCATGATACTGTTTTCCTCTGTTGGCGAGTTCGCCATGTTAACAATTTCGTCATTCTCACTATCCATCATTTTTGCCTTTTTCATCGATCGCGTAATCATTTACAAAACATACAAAACTCGTCACTATATGAAAATTACACACAATAACACTTTATCTCCAACAATACCATTCACACGAAATGTTTCCCTCAAACACGATTAACGAACAATTGAAATAATTGCACTAAATTGTCAAACCCGTAGACAAGGCAACAAAAATTAAATTTTGCAAAATACCATTAGAAGAATGCCAATTACTAAATCTACACATGCAATATAGACTACAATTACTAAACTACAAATTACTACAACAATACTACTGTCTACTATTTTTACAATCAGAAGAATTCCAAGGGACGATCCGAAGCAGCGGTCGCCACGTGCATGGGGGCCTAATTATTTAAAAAGAATGCAAATACTTTTATGGTTTTTAGTAGCTGACTGTCCGGTTACGCAGTCTCGTAAACGGTTGGCCCTGACTAGTATTTGTACGCAATCTGACTGCATAGAATAACAACAAAGAATGAAAGAAAATTTCCGTTACACAATTAATTAATTAAGTCCTCAGCAACTATAAAACGTACGAAACCAAAGCACAAGTGTAGCTGTTCTGTGTGTGGAAGTGTGATTCAACGTACACATCTGGCACGGCTCTTCTTCAATAAGACAAGAAATTTTAAATATCATTTATACTGAAGTAATTAAAAAAAATAGAACTACTATAATTGCGCAAGAAAACCAGAATTACACTCTAATACAAGAACACAAGCCAGATGCTTTGTTGACTGAACCTGTAATGACGCATTATTCAAGACATTGAAATAATGAGAAAAAAAAGCGAGTTTAGTTACCTTCATAAATATTGATGAAAAGCACTCTAATCATTACAATATCTCCATTAGAACAACATCTGCTGTCTAGCCCATCAAACAACTGCATACAACGTGGAACAAGCTCTCCCTACTACAGCATCTCGACAATCACTGTCCACTACGACTTCTCGACAAGAACCTTTCACTACGACATCTCAGCAAGCACAGCCTACTACCAGTCCTCGACAAGCACTGTCTACTACGAGTTCCCAACAAGCACTGCCAGTGGAGGCGGCGGAATAATACTCTTTGGCGCAATCTCTGGCGCTGTGGCTCAGTGAAGCCACCTTTCACAAGTTGTCAACATCTGCCTCACTTTGAAATCTTACCAAGATCTGACTGAATATTTATTGCAGTGTCTTTCAGGCAGTACTTCTTTGTAGTTGACTGCATGATCTGCAGAATGCCTGATTGTCTGCAACGTCATCAATATACAACATGAGCGCCAACGATCACAACATACTTCCCTGATACACCAGAAGTTACTTCTACATCTGACGATGACTCTCCACCCACAATAAGTTGCTGCGTCCTGCCTACAATCCAGTCACAAATTTGCTAGGTAACCCATAAATCGTACTTTTTATAATAAGCTTAGATGTCTTACTGAGTCAAATGCTTCAGGGAAATAATGAAATACTGCATCTAACTGACTGCCATGATCCAAATCTTTCAGGATGTCATGTGAGAAAATTGCATGTCGGGTTCCATATGGTCGATGTTTTCGGAATTCATGCTGGCTGGCATGGAGGCGTTTTAGCTCAGAATATAAGATTCTACAACAATCGATGTCAAGGATATTGGACGATAGTTATGTGGATCTCTGGTGCTACCCTTCGTGTAGACGATGTGACTTGTGCCTTCTTCCAACTACTAAACAAGGGTTTTTTGTTCGAGGAATCTACGATAGATTATAGTTAAAGTAGAGGTTAACTCAGACCCAAGTTATGTAGAGAAGCTGATAGGGGTTTCATCGGGCTATGGAGCTTTGTCCAGTTTTAACGTTTTTTGCTGTTTCTCAACGTCACTGACACTAATATCAAATTCATTCGTCTTTTCAGTGGTACGAGAATTGAACTGGGGCAGCTCCCCTTGCTTTTCGATTGTGAAATAAGATTTGAAAACGGAGTTGGGCATTTCTGCTATTACTTTACTACCCTCAATTTCAGTTCCTGTCTCATCCACTAGAGACTGGACACTAACTTTAGTGCCCCTAAGAGCCTTTAAATATGACCAGGATATCTTTGGGTTTTGTAAAAGATCATTAGACAAAATACTGCTACGGTAGTCACAGAAGGCTTCACGCATTGGGCTCTTGCCAGTCAAACGCGTTCCATACAGTATCTACCTGTTTATAGCCCTGCTCTTGGTGTAACACCGACTATGCAGTTATCTCTATTTGTTTAGAAGTTTCTTCACAGTGACTGTATACTAAGTAGAGTCCCCCTCATTCTTAACTGTTCTACTAGATACATATACAGGGTGTTACAAAAAGGTACGGCCAAACTTTCAGGAAACATTTCTCACACACAAATCAAGAAAAGATGTTATGTGGACATGTGTCCGGAAACGCTTAATTTCCATGTTAGAGCTCATTTTAGTTTCTTCCACCTACCCTCAATGGAGCACGTTCTCATGATTTCATACGGGATACTCTACCTGTGCTGCTAGAACATGTGCCTTTACAAGTACGACACAACATGTGGTTCATGCGCGATTGAGCTCCTGCACATTTCAGTCGAAGTGTTCGTACGCTTCTCAACAACAGATTCGGTGACCAATGGATTGGTAGAGGCGGACCAATTCCATGGCATCCACGCTCTCCTGACTTCAGCCCTCTTCACTTTCAATTATGGGGGCATTTGAAAGCTTTTGTCTACGCAACCCCGGTACCAAACGTAGAGACTCTTCGTGCTCGTATTGTGAACGGCTGTGATACAATACGCCATTCTCCAGGGCTGCATAAGCGCAGCAGGGATTCCATGCAACGGAGGGTGGATGCATGTATCCTCGATAACGGAGGACATTTTGAACATTTCCTGTAACAAAGTGTTAGAAGTCATGCTGGTACGTTCTGTTGCTGTGTGTCCATTCCATGATTAATGTGATTTGAAGAGAAGTAATAAAATGAGCTCTAACATGGAAAGTAAGCGTTTCCGGACACATGTCCATGTAACATATTTTCTTTCTCTGTGTGTGAGGAATGTTTCCTGAAAGTTTGGCCGTACCTTTTTGTAACACCCTGTAGATTCAGTGGACGGTCAACTGTTCTTTTAAACTTGGCCATAGCATGTCCCTGTGCTAAAAGTTTCAAGTTCCTCATTGAGATATGGTTAATGCTCTTTTATATAGTTTACTGTATATATATATATATAAAATTCTGCTACCGATCTCTATTTGTTACCATTGTTACCGTTAGATTTAGAATATTTCCGTGATGTGTGGGGTTTCGGCCGGCCGGGGTGGACGAGTGGTTCTAGGTGCTACAGTCTAGAACCGCGCGGCCGCTTAGTTAGGTTTAAGTAGCTGTAAGTTCTAGGGGACTGATGACCTCAGAAGTTAAGTCCCATAGTGCTCAGAGCCATTTGAACCATTTGTGGGGCTTCGAACCATCTGTTCTCGTCAGAGAAGGTGTAAGGTTTCCCACCCTTGTTACGTACCCTTAGCTCACAAAAATAATTTATAATTCAAATGGTCAGGATGAATAGGGTACTAAATGAAATATTGCTCTTTTCATACTTAGCTTATTACAAAGCAAACACGTGAATTCTCAGAATTAGCATACAGATCAAATTACAAAAAAACAAACACGTAACATATGATGTTGGTGACTGACAAAGTTATTAAAGGGGAAGAGAGTCAAGCTACAACGATTCTGCCCTCAAGGTAGAAACAACAATGCTTTCTGACTATGAGGTACTGACCGAGATTGTGAACCGCTAGCTGAACGTCAGTATGACATACGTTTGTTGAAATACAGAGTTGCAGGTCAGACTGACTCACTGCAGTGAAGACAAACTCCTCAAACAAAAACTGCTTATAAGCCCGGGCTGCAAGCGAAAAAACCCAGACTGTTCTCCGTGGCAGCTCTCTGCCAATTTGCCGAGCCTACAGTGTACCTCGGCCAAATTGCCCAGACCGTCCTCTACGGTGGACATCCACCGAATCCCACGAAACTCTCTCCTCTCTTCCCTCCTCGACACCAAATCCACGTGCAGACGCCAAAAACTGTCCCCTCCAATGGCCAAGCTGCTCGCGCAGATTGCACTAATGGCGTACTTATAACACAGCGCCAGAACTTACGCCTAGATACAGCATAGTGGTATTCTTCCAGTGAGAAAGTTTGTCACCAAAATCTATACTCTCCACCACTAAACTTGGAACCACAGAAACGCACGCGCATTGTACACCTGTTTCGGACAGTGCTCTCCTTCCCAGAACCATCATACAGCTCGGCGCTCGTCTGTCAGTCACACACTTGAGGTGGACAATATGCCTCCAGAATGCAGGCGTCTGTCCACTGTGCTGCTGAAGACTGGGCCGCCCTCGTTCGTCGACTTTATGGAGAGGCGGCCATTTACGCTCACAAGTAAAGCGGTCACACTTTTGTAGAAACCTGGCTGCTTTCCTGGAAAAGCCTATGGCTGTTTCTTTGACTTCTGACACCTTGGTGGTCCCAATGCCGTCCTTAGTGACGAAGAAAAAAATTTGGTGCCACAACCATTATTGCTAGTGGCAAACAAATCTGTCATTCCTTGTCGTACCTGCAATTACTCATCTTGATGGCTTGCTTTGCCAATGGTGGTTGGATGATTAGGTTAGTTGAGGTAGCCCAAATGACCTTTTTCCTGCTAAAATTTTCCCTCCATTTCCTTGGGGAGGTGAAGGGGATGGAGAGGGACTAGGTGGTTTGGTTAGTAGAGGTAGCTCAAATTACCTATTGTAACGCCAAAATTCGAACTTCCCGCCATGACGTCATTACGATGTTGCCACATCTATCGCCGCCATCTTGGATCAGCCATCTTGAATAAATCTGGTAAAAATGCAACGTGGGGTGATACTCTCTTTGTCCCAGTAGTGATCTATACACACCTGATATGAAAATTCCCACCCATATCTCAAGTTCATCTGACACAGAAGATCACTACATAGAAAACACCCATAGATGTGATCGCTAGTCAGAATTTCTGAGGCACAAAACAGAAATCACAATTCTCCATCATATTACTACTGTCACACAATGTCCCTGGAAATCAGGGTCACAACAGAAAAATTATTAAGCAACAGATTTTATAAGGGAAGTATCTGTGCTAAACTGTCCATACTTAAACTGTTCTGAAAAACACTAGCATATTCTCATCAGCTGTCATATGTAATGGCAGCACAGAGCGTATGACAAAGTGCCTTAAAAAGACAGAAAATTATGAAAGAGAAAATTATACAAAAGAACAAACATGACACACATCCATGAAAAATTACTAATACTTAACTCCCACACTAAAACATAAACACTATGCACGTTGCTCAGCAATCATTATATGGAAATAAACTGTACAAATGCATCAAATATTTAACATACAGATATAGAAGAAGCAATCAATAAAACATGATAACTGTTTAAATTGTATTATAAAGAGACAAAAATACCGCTATAGGTGAACGAGAGAAAACACAAATATAAATGATTTTCAAAAAAATGTTCATAAATGGTAAAGAGATTCCTGAAATATATCCAGCCAGGGGGAGCCAATATAAAGTCTACACTTGATAGGATTTAACTTATAAACAGTTACAATTTCCAGTAGAGCTGGATATTGTGCACCTTACTGTTCAGATTATGCCTGGTAAGAACTAATTCTGTCAGCAGGTCATCCATTGAAGGCCTAAAACACCTTGTCAGACCTTTAACACAAGCTCAGATAATTTTTAACAAGTTTCACATTAATTTTTATACCGTATTTTCAGATATGGAACCCTTAATACCACAAACTGACTTCCAAAATTTAGGTACCGTAACGACACGGTATAACCTTTGCAAGTGCAGTGGGGCTCTTCTTCGTGAAGCATTTACAACCAGCAGAGACTGGATATTGTATATGTTACGAACAATGAAATAAAGCGTGAAATAACATTATTTCTCACATAGTAACATGATATCCCATTGCGCCTCTACATTCCTATGCAAAACGTTTTTGACCAGGAATTGATGGACAAGTAAGTGACCAAATAGCTTAGGGAATTCTTGTATACTTAGCGTGACATTGAAATTTCTTAACTCATTGCCTGGACAGTGAGATTAATGGTCAACTGCTAAATGGGCATTGTTGACAGATAAAGAACTAACCAAATGTTATGTCAAATATACTGTTTTTTATTTTCAAACACTTTCAAGCACGACACTTCCTTTTGGGTGTATACGAGTTGTGTTTTCTTAGTTGTTTTTTTTTTTTACTTAAACTTCCATGCTACTATCTTTTATTTGTTTTCACAACGTAAATTTCCCACACACTATGAATTACCCAAAACTTTCAGCTCACGACTTCACAATTATTCCTTTTGTACTAATTTGGAATGACATCTCCTACAAACCTGTGATCCTGATATAGGCCTGCTGTTAGCAGAAGTTGTGTCCCTTTCACTTAGCCCTGAACCTCCTCCCGCTTCCAGTGCCTCCTTCAGCTCCAAAATTTTTCAGTACGGTGACTGATTTCTGATATGGTGTATTTATGCCTCAATATTCCTGAAGGAGTACCTAAGATAACAATAAATAGACTTGTATAGGGACCCTCATTAATGTATATTCGCACAAAACCTTTATTGTAAATTTGGTATATTATAGTGTAAAACTACTTTCAAACTTACTTCATACATACCGGCCAGTGCTATTATTTTATATTCTTTATTCACTAAACCCATTTTAAAAAGAAGTTGTGATTTAACTTGTACTTATAGAGCTTCTACATGCCATTATCAACTTCTATGATCACAGCCAGTATATTTCGAGGAGGCCCTTGAGTACAGTCCACATCTGCAGTGGGGATACATACAGTTGTTCCTTTGTTAATTGGTGGAAATTTTCTTGATGAGAGCCTCATCATTTTAGTTGGTTGTTTCTACAAACATTCCCGAGAGTTCTGGGTTTCACTTTTTTTCTCTCCTATGTCATGAATGAGAGATCTGTCAAAATCAACTGAGCCACTTGCAGCATTCGAAGATTCAGAAACAGCTGTCACTAAAAAAATTGTAACGCAATGTTCAGATGTTAGTATGGCATATGTCAGCATATGCTGTAACGTAAATAAAACGTAAGTTAAAAATCTGCTAGCCTAGAGCATTTGTTATGACCGTCTGTACGTCATTTACGTTATCTCCATCATTATTTCCTACTTACTTGTTCTCCTCTCCATGATTATAAAAAAAAGTCTCAATCTCCTCTTCTCTAGGTACGTTAGGAACTTCTTAATGAGAATTTCCAGCCGATAACAACCGAGCTCTTGAAAAACATCCAGACATAGCTTCATACGACAATCGAAAAATTACTACACATTAACAAGGACGTGAACGTTTTCCTTGCAGAAAAAATATTAGGTATACAGACAATATTTTATGGGAATCTCTCTTAAATGTAGGTCTAGTTTATGAAAAATCGTTAGCTGAATGGAAAGTCCAATTTTTCTGAAACTAATGAACTGCAATTGCATAGGCGAGTTTGGAGTCTACTTTGCTGCACCCAGGCACCTCACATTTCTTCAGTACCCCAGTTCGCACTCTGCGTCGAAACCTGGTTTTGGCTATATCTTGTTTTACCATGGATGATTTTAATTTCATTCCACATGGTGTGTACTTCAGTTAATATGAAGTTTACAAACTCTGGTCCGTTATCGTAATGCGAGATTACAGAAGTCCCGAAAGATGTATAGATATCAAGTAAGTTAATGGCGGTTTCTTCTACACACATACTTTTTAATGATTTCAAAATAATGAATTTTGCCGGATGGTTT